>NW_019173038.1:0-232114 GCF_001831195.1 Colletotrichum orchidophilum
CTCTTCGTCTTCATCGTCAATCTCTGCGGTTGCCCCGGTCGAACGGGCGCGTCCCATTCTTGGCCTTTGAGTCGATGTCGGTATCGGAATCGGGCGTGGCTCTCGTGCTTTTGTGGGACTCGCGACGTCAGACGAAAACGAAAGGAGCATGGTGGGCTACCGCATGGGTGGGATAGGTCATGGAGCACGTGGTTAGTGCGCGGGGTCGTTGCTGTAAGGGGTAAAAAGAACTGGTTGGAGCAGCTGAACGATACAGGGCTATGAAGCACGATAGCACGAAGATGAAACGGTTCGCTGGTTGGTTGTGATGAAAAATAATCCTGGAAATGGCCAATACTTTTCATTATTGAAGTGAAGAAGTCTGGCTCTAGGTATCTCTTGTGGGTTTCGTTCTAATCAATAGGTAGCTTTCGGCTGGAAATTCCGCCTGCCACTTCTATGGTCTCGACCGTTTCTTTCGTGTACCCCCCGTTTCAACAACCTCCCTCCGAAAGGAATGAGTGCTGTGCCATGTGAAACATTCGCTGTCATCGTGTGAATAGCCCTCCAAAAACGCCTTGCTCGATGCAGATACATCAGCCATGATTGATAACATAGTGAAAAGTAGACAATAGCAAAAAACAACAGCTTCCAAGACGCGCTCGCAATGCAATGCTATGAGGGGAAATAAAAAAAAGAACAAATCGTGCGTGTGAGACATGAAGCTCACCCCAGCCCATTCCAACAGAATGCGAATCCTTTTTTTTTTTTTTTTTTTTCCATATATTTAGAAAACGAAGAGCGAGAACCCCGTCGTAAAGGCAACGAAGCCCGCAAATATGGATGCTGCCAGTGGCGCCAACGACGGCGCGGCATTCTTGCCACCGCCACCGCGGACGAGGCCGTCCGTGGCGGACACGGGGTTCGCGGCAGCAACGGCAGACGGCACGGCGCCGCTGCCCTTGCCAATCTCGATGATATTTGTGCTCGTGGCGTTGAACTTTGTCTGCGCCAAGGAGACCTCGTTGTTGTCAATGTCGTAGACCACATACGCCGAGCGCAGGAACGTGTCGCCGAGGACGTTGGTGCCGTCGCCTGCGGGGGCGATGCCGAAGAGACAGGCCTCGGCGCCGTCAGAGAAGGACGTGCGCTTGCCGGTGACGGCGACGAGGTCGAGCACCAGCTCGTTCATGGGTATCGTGATGGCCGGGTCCGAGAAGGTGAAGGTCATATTGGTGCCCGAGTTGGCCGTGGAACAAGGGATCATGGCCACGCCCTCCTCTTGCTGGTACACTGCGCCTACCATCGAATAGATTGTCGTGACCATGTCGTCGGGGAGGTACGTGAGACTGGATCCCGAATCGAGCAGGACGGCCAGGGCCATGTTTTTGCCCAACGTCTTTGAGCCGAGTGTGACCTTTGTCAGGGTGATGAGAAACTCGGCGTAGTTGCCAGCCTCCTTCTGGATGGGCACGGTCTTGAGCTCGCCTTCGAAGTGGTCGGTGTCGACGCCGCCAAAGAGAACGCTTCCCTTGCTCGCGTCCAGGTCGTTCAACCACAAACTGAAGGCGCTAGATTGGATGAGACCCTGAGAAACCATCTTGGCGGGGAGGTTGTCGTAGGGGGCCAGTCCCGCTCGCCCGACTTGCACTTCGTTGACCTTGTAGCCCACTCCCAGAATACCCTGAGCCGACGAACTCGTGTAACCGACACCAAACTGGAAGTCGGTCAAAGTAGATCCGCCAATGGTGAATGTGTCCGTCACGTAGTCTCCGGTTGCGCCCGAGCCGTCGACATAGCTAATGTTGAACCAGCTTCCGACGTAATTGTAGGTCGACGAGTCGTTGGCAGAGTACGTGCCGGATACGGAGCATGGTTTGCCTTGGCCTTGGCAAAGAGCCGAGCTCGCTGTGTTAACCCAGAGATCACTGCTGCCTGTGTCGAGGTGAAGTCGCATAGGCTGTGCTGGTGTTCCGAGAGAGCCATTAACAAAGTACAAAGTTTCCTTAGCAATGTTAGATGCAGTACTGAAAGTGTGTTGGGAGGGGGGGGGTTCGGGCCTACCAAGTTGTCCAAAGTCGCCTGTACAGAACCTCTCTTGCGCAACATGTCTCTCCTGTTGCGTGTGTACGGTATTGTCGCTCGGTGCAGGTCCAACCCAACCACCTTTGGTGCACTGCTCTCACTCTTCCTGAGCACAACTCCCTCTGCGGACAAGAGTGAAGCCGCCAGGATAATTAATGTTGTCGACCTCATTTTGAAACTCGTAGTTGTGTATACGCGTGTGTGTGTATAGTAAGTTGCACGTCTTTGAATTAGAACAACGAGCTCCTAGATCGGCCGCCAAGACAGGGGTGCCGGGAGGAAGTAGATATAAGAGAATGGCGTCGTGCTATGAAGTCATTGATGGCGCAACACAGACGAAAAGAAAAGAGCTAGAACAGAAAGAAAAGAAGAGAAGAGTCGGTTGCGAAATTCCGGAGTTCGGTGTAGGCGACTCGCGGGCGGGTTCGGTAGACGGCACGGTGGGGAGAAGGGATTCGTCACCCGCGATGGTGGCGGAGCTTGCGTTTGCTGATGAAGACGAATTGGGGGCGGGTGGTCGAGGGTAGGCTGGCACCGGACCACCAAACCAGACTAGAGAGTGACGGAAAGGCGAAAAGGAAGGGCCTCTGCTCTACTTTCGGCGCACACACAAATTCGCAAAGAGTGGGAAAATCCGGCGATCCGGAGGACTTAAGAAGAGTAGACTTGGTGGTGTCTGTACTTAACTCGTGGGAGCTTGGATGAGTAAGTTGCTGTAAAGCACAAGCAGAATCGTTCAATGCGATGGAAGCACAGAGGAAGCCAAAAGAGCAGAGCAAAGTGCAGTTGTGAGCCAGCAAAAAGATGAGATGGGCGTCATTCTTTGTACCAAGAGTCCAAATTCTAGTCCCCTGTTCTCGGAATAGAAACAGCAACAGCGCGGGCCATGTGCAAGGCGGGAACTGACACTGCCAAGCGCCACAGTCTTGTCCAAAAGGTCTCACCCAGTCGCAGACTCGACCTCGTCGTCATGCTCGGCGGGGGCAACTGGGCGGGTTGACCGGGGGGGTTTGCGGACAGGGTCCGGGGCTGTGTGTGTTTGGACGAGGCCGGGAGAGGAAGCAACTTGGCTCTGCTTCTCTAACAGCGCCCACTTGGTCACGCTTACAGGTTTACAACGGAAGGATAAAGGGATGTCAACGACGGACGGGAGCAGCGAATTGGTGCAAGATGGTTGGACAAGAAAGGGGAAGGCCGCAGGGTCTCCAGGCTCCCAGCCCGGGACGACCCCGGGTCAAACCTTCTCGACGACAGGGTTGGGGGGGGGGGGGGGGGGGGGGTGGGGGGGGGCGGCGGGGCCGCGGGGGCGGGGGGGGGGGGGGGGGGGGGGGGGGGCGCCGGCGCCCGGGGCGGGGGGGGGGGGGGGGGCGGGGGGGGGGGGGGGGGGGGGGGGGGGGGGGGGGGGGGGGGTTGATGGGGAGGATATCACAGAGTCGCAGCAATGTGCGACTGGCAACAGGAAGCTAGTGAGTGTGAGCCATGTCAGGCGGAGTCGAAAGACGCGTGGCCGTGCTTGCCCTTCTAAGCACCCTGAATTCCCGTCCCCTTTACGGCTATTTTCCGGTGCTCTCTGCCCTCTTACCAACCGTGTTGGTCGGTGCCGTGGGTCCGTAGGCCGTAGGGAAAGACGACCCAACCCCCTTACTTGTCCGGGTGATGATGGCTCCCACATTCCCTCTTTCTCACTCTGAGAAGGAAGCGCACGACTTGTGCTGTGTCTCCTGCACCGCGGCTGCGCAAGAGGGCGGTGCGGCGCAGTGCGGTGCGGTTGCGTTACAGCTGGGCAGGGGTAAAAGGCTGCATGTGAAACGCGAGCTTCGATGTAACCCCCGACCAACAGCGATTTTGTTGTCTCAGCTAGCGGAATATCAAGCATTTTGGAACCAACATCTCACGCGCTGGTCAGCCAGAAGCCTTCGCTGCCACAGTAGCACACCTATCTGAACCCCCGACTAAACGAGGTCAGCCGAGGAGGGAGGCGTTCCTTCAGATCCTCTCGGTCCGAACAGACATGAGATAAGATGACGAACGCGGTAATAGAGAGAGAAAAAAAAAGAGAGAAGCAGAAAAAAGAACTGCAACCTCTAAAATTGGTGACACTCGACACCTCCTTCACCCTTCACCCACGACACAGAGTACTAGCATCGGCAATACGGTGCCGCCTGAGCCACCTTCGGGTCCCTGGAGATTTCGAAAAGGCCGCGCAGCTTCCCCGTTTCCCCGTTTGCGTCCCTCAACATTGGGAACCGTAGCGTCCATCGCCAGCACAATTCGCTCATGGATTGCGCAACGCGCAACGCGGTGAGGAATCATTTGCTTCACTCTGCTAGCCGGTAGACCCGATGCGCCCCTTGCCACTCCGGGAATCCGGAAAGGCCATCGAGCCTTACCTTGGGCTTAGCATCATTGACAATTCTCGTGACGGGGGGAGAAGAAGGACGGGAACGTAGGGAAGAAAGAGCTAAAGGGAAAGTGCCCGTCATCCACCCAAGCGTTTCGTCCAAACGCTCCCTTTCCCCACCCCATACCGATGCCGAGATCCGATGGCCGGGATGTGGCGCGCGAGAGCGTCCAGGCCAAGAGCCCCAAGTCCCGGCGCTACTGCAATAGGTAGGCATAGAGGAGGAGGAGGGATCCAGTGGGCGAAAAAAGGGATGACGAGGCAACGCGGGTCTCTCGGCCTCTGTAATTTGTCGTTTTTCTGGATCTGGTGTCGTAAGAGAAGTGGATGTGTGAGGCTGTGAGCTCTTCCCTCATCCGTAGGCCGAGGACAGTATTCCGTAAGCAAGGCCAACGGGAAAAGAAGGATACTGTGAACTCCAAAGTGTTAAAACTCCAACCCGCCTGACCGGTGACGAGACGCTGTAGTAGCGACAGTTCCTATGTAGGGTCCAGATAAGGCACCGTCGTCTTGCCATCTATCTGGCACGTCTGGCGCGTAAGAAACCCCCTGGCTCGCCCGCCTCTTCGATTCCTCCGGTACGGGGTTTGCCGATAACAGTGGTTTTGCAGGAGAGTGGAGGTCCCCTAAAACGAAGCATCTCTGCGACGGTGTTCTCCTTTCCTCATGGACCGTGCGCATCATCCTCCGCAGTCACGTTAAAGGTCACGTGAGAATGTTTCATTTGGCCTTTATCCGTAGACTACCTCAAACCCCGCTGGCT
This sequence comes from Colletotrichum orchidophilum, assembly GCF_001831195.1. Lineage (NCBI taxonomy): Eukaryota > Fungi > Ascomycota > Sordariomycetes > Glomerellales > Glomerellaceae > Colletotrichum > Colletotrichum orchidophilum. The sequence goes on from NW_019173038.1 coordinate 5,229, forward strand.
CTATCCGTGCCGGGCGTCGACCGGGCGCGGACCGGTGGATCTCAACTCCCGCCGCCAACCTAACCCGCACCGTTCCGTTCCACACCCCCTCATCGCCACCACGAACCAATCACACGCATACGCGGTCATCGCTTCCTTCATGTCAGACTGCGCGTTGACAGCAATTACTGTGTTGGAACAGCTTTAAAAGGGAGATTAGGTAAGGCAGTCAGCATTATGCCACGCATTACCTTTCGCCCGACACCTAAACCTACGGAAGAACAACAATAAGATCGGAAGTGAATTATCCCGTTCATGACAGCCCAAGCGGGCTGTGAGTGGTTCAACGGAGAACAGCCAAGATGTAAACCACAATCATTTTCATGCACTCGACCTACCAGAAACGGTTGGACTCAGGCACACATCATGCCTGATTCTGCATTCTAGGCAACCAAGTCAGTCACAGGAGCTGTGTGCGTGTGCTGTACAAAGTAGCAGCTGCTGCAGTAGGCCTCCCCGCGTCGCTGGACCACACATGGATGATATATAAGATGAGAAGTGTGCTAAAAATGCGTCTCCTTGGTGAACCACCGCAACTACCTATCCACTGCCCGCAATCTCCATCAGATATGAATCTTTCGGGACTCGTTTAAGCTTAAATCACATGAAACGTTAAATGCAATCCGTTCTCGAGTCACCCGCCGCCGCTCCTAGAATGGACGACATCGTTTTTGCCAACCTGGACCGCTGGTACGTAGCCCTCGTATCTCAAAAGCCCCAGTTCCCGCGATGCCTATGGCTGACGCGCCTCATACCCTTCCAGTCCAGCATATTCCGTAAGTTTGTCTTTCACCTTTTCCCTCTTGCTCTTCCGCCCTCCCCCCCCTTCTCTCCTGTTCCAGTCTCCCCCCGCAACTCGTCGACCCAGCCATGACCGAAAACAAAACATAGTCCTTCTTCGGCGCAATGGGCTGCATCGCAGCAATAATCTTCACCGTCCTGGGCTCCTCCTACGGCACCGCAAAATCCTCCTCGGCAATCTTCTCCGCCGGCGTCCTCCGCCCCGACCGCCTCATGCAAAACACCCTCTGCGCCATCATGGCCCAGATCCTCTCCATCTACGGCCTCGTCGCCGCCGTCATCATCGCAAACCGCCTCGTCGAGAAGCAGGCCCTCCACACCAGTTTTCTCCAGCTCGCGGCCGGCATCAGCGTCGGGCTGTGCGGCCTCGCGGCCGGGTTCGCCATTGGGATTGTTGGTGACGCGGGAGGTAGGTTAATTAGGAAGACAACCCCCCTTTACCCCTCCACCCCTCTTCCTCCCCCTTTTTTCCCCCTTCAGCTGTAATGCCCTCTGCTCCATCCGATGGCGTAAAAAAAAGGGAATCAAGGAACAGCACAATTTCGCTGACAATTCCTTCATAGTCAGAGCCACGAACCAGCAACCCCGTCTATACACCGGCATGGTCCTGATCCTCATCTTCGCCGAGGTTCTTGGCCTCTACGGCCTCATCGTCTCCATCCTCCTGCTTTCAACCTCACAAACAAACGTCACCGATTGCTCAATCTCTTGAGAACTTGCCCCTCTCCATCATAGATCAAATCTGTTTTGAAGCCGTGACACCATGTCAAACCGAGATAGTGGACAGTACAACACTTGATCAATATTTAAAGACTTAATCTAAATACTTCTTGAATTGAAACGCCGGGTATTGCAGCCATTAAATACGCTTGCTCATGCAAGGGTTTTTTTGTCATGTACAAAGATGGAGAGACTGTGCGTCTAACCAGGCCCACCCTTTAAATCCTCCATTCATTGAGGTTGTCCTGTGGCGTCACAAATGGCTCATTAATCCTCTTGATGGCGAATTCGCTACAAAGAATACTTTATCTCATGTTAGCATCAATTTTCACGCGAGGACAAGGTCGACTTACCATGCCGATGCCACCAAGGAATCCAACTCCGTGATCATAGCCTCCCTCTTGGCTCCATTCACCAGACCCTTGCTAATCTGCACCTGGAGCTCACGGATCCTCTTGCTCGTGCCTACCCCAGCTTGCTCCAGCACCCTCTTCCCCAGACAATCCGAGTGGAAAGAGTGCTGGCAGGGGAAGACAAAGAATTGTCTGCTCAGCAGCGGCAGCCCGCAGACGTAGCACTTCTCTCCGGGCTCGACTATAGCATAACGGTGATCCAGAGCGGCAATGTCCACTTTGATATTCGTCGCCGTTTGCGACGACTCGTCCATCTCCTTCTTCAGGGAGTCAATGTTGCGCCCGTAGTCCTCCAGAGCAGTGCAAATCTCCTCCTTGAAATCGTCAATGACCACAAAATCCGGGAAGAAGGGTATCAGATCCTCAATCTTCAGCAGGTCGCATCGTTTCAAAAAGTCAATGGCTGTTTTGATCCCGTTTGACTGGGAAATAACCCTGCGGGCAACTGCAAGCCAGAGCTTCTTCCGCAGAGGGGGGTTGGACATTGGCCGATCAGCAATCACAGACGCCAACTCAACCTCATTGTGTGAAAGCGCCAGGTCAACAGCTTGAAGATACTGGCCCATGCTGGTGTAGATGTGGACGCAAGAGAGCGTCCGATGGTGCTGAATGCATAGTCGAAGGGCAAAATCGGGGTCATAGTTTGGCTCTTCTCCCTGTGATTCTAGGTACGACAGCAAGCCAGCTTCGTCTTTGGAGGTCTGGGCGTATATCGAAACAAGGGTATTGTGTACGGCCGAGTCCTTGAAATTGAGTTGGTTGATGACATACTGCAGGTATCGGACGGCCTGGTTCTGCTGGGGGGTTCCCTCAAAGTTGCGATTGTACTCCAGCAGCGCGGGAATCAGCTTGCGAGGCTTCAAGTCGGAATGACGCATGAGAATTTCAACCAGGTCCGAAGCAACGTGCGTCATAAGCACAGTACTGTACCGGTAGAAAACCTCTGGGTCCGTTTGCTTCTTCAGTACCGTCAGTACCTCCGGCCACCTTTCGCGCTGGACCCAGTACGACAGGACGTAGTTGTAGTCATTGACGGCGTTGGCAAAGTGCAACAGCTCTTGTTCCCGCCCGTGGCTGCTTATCACGTCGTATACCGTCCGCCGGTCGAGATCGGACTTGTACTTGTTGACAAACTCCCGAAACTCGCCCTGAACTGCCTGTAGCTGTTCCCTGGACTGTGCCGGGTTGAGGCCGTCCGCTAACTCGGCTTGCGTGATGATGGTGTCGTCCAGCGAGTTGAGCCTCGCCATGAATATCTCCACCAGCCAACTTGCAATCATGATTCTTTGCATGACGGCCGCCTTCTTCGACGTACCCAGCTTGGCCAATAGGTATTTTCTCAGAGCGTCAGGCTCGTTGTAATCGATAAAGGTAAGGGCCACCTCTTCAAATGCCTTATTGCTACGTCCGTACGCCGAGGCTGCCTCCATGTACTGCCGCTTGGCCACGAGATGGTCACCGTATGACGTTGCCACCGTTTCCCTTTGTGCGGGCGTCTTCGCATGCTGCAATGCAGAGTCAAACTGTTGCAGCTTCAGCATGATTTGCCAAATATTGCGGTCTTCGTCTCTGACCACGACCTCAAAAATTTCTTGAGCGGTGAACATCCAAAACGTGTTCTTTTGCAGATCCACAGACAAGCTCACGGCCTTTTGCCCTGGATCCAGAACGATTTGGTCGTAGACCACCTCCCCAGTCAGACGATTCGTGGCAACCACGCGGCCACCAATTAGGCTGACAATGTGCCACTGGGTCAGAGCAATCGCCTCGACATAGTCCGCCGTAGCCTTCCGCTTGCCCGGTCCGTCAGACGAAGAAATCTTGTCGCGGGGAAGCATGCTCGACTCGTTAAAGATCTTTTTGCCTTCGGCACTTGAGGCAAGCTGCCCATGGAAGATGCCCTGCGCAGACAGCCACGCATAGGCTCGTTCGTGCGACTCGTCCTCGTACGGGTTCTGGTCGGGAGGATCCGGCGAGACGACCAAAGCGGACGTCGCGGCAGCAGAGGAGCGCGACAGCTCATGGATGGTCGGCTGTTCCGACTCAAACAGCCTCGTGTAGACCGAGCCTCCGCTGTCGTGTCCACTGCCAACCTTGCCAGCCAGGTGAAATAGACGGCTCTGCGTCGCAATCATGACCCGTCGCGTGTCCGGCCGTTTCGGTAAGGTGTCTGCCCATAGTCCCGTAATCGGTCCATCGGGGAGCTTGTGCAGGTTTTTGAGCTTGATGTCCTTTTTGTAGAACTCCGAGGTCGTCTCAATAGAGGCCTCGTAGATGTTGCCGTCGGCGGCTCCGAGCAGAATCTCGCGGGTCGACGCCGTAGGCAGCGAGGGGTTCCAGGCAACGCTCTCAATGGAGACGCCTCGCAGGCGGGCCAGGGCTCGGGGGTGTTTGTGTTGAGAATGGAGGTAGTAGTTCTCGCCGAGCGCCGTGCAGACGAGTAGGTGGGAAGCGGTCGGGTCGAGAAACATGCGGCGGATGACGCCAATTTCTGCCGGTTTCTTGGGAAGGTCAATGTCTGTGATGGCCCAGAATTAGCATCGGCTATTCACAAGCACGCCAGCAAGCACCACTGTAGAAGTCATCCGTCTGTCGACTGTCACGCACCGTCAATGTCCTCGGGCCTATTCAGATCGATGCGCAAAATGCGGCCGTTGGACAACGCCAAAACGAGAACATTGTTCGCGACCTGGGCGGCGACAAAGTCGGCAGCGATGGAGAACTGCAGCTGGACTCGCTCGACGATGAACATGGGTAGCGCGGTGTCGTCCAGGTCCAGCACCCCGTTGCCGGCGGCGAAGCCGTCGGTGGGGTTCAAAGCCATGATTTAAGTGCTAGGTCGAGGTCATGCGGGCATCGTCGCTGGAGATCGAGGTTCCGTTTCGGGGCGTCGGTGAGGGCGCCAGCTGCCGTTGCGCAAAGTGAACGGCTCGTCAGAGGCTGGTCGTGCTGATGGTTGTCTGGTTGCTGTTGGCATGGAGGACGGATGACATAGGCAGGGAGCTCGGTCGGCCCCCCACAGCAAACTGGGAGCGGAGCTACAGAGGTACGTACTTTTGAAGCAATGAGCTCAGAGGTAGGTACCTGATTGAGGTAAGGTGGCTCAGCACCTTTCTAGTACCTAATCTTCATCACTCTGGGGTTTTCTTTCAGTTCGACACCTATGTAGCACCAAATGGGGATCTTCTTCTGATTTCATATTTCTTTCAATCGCCTTGCTTAATCTGCCTAGCTAGGACATCTCTTGACGCCTCTGACCTGCGCGATTGTGCACCTCGAGCACTCCTCGAACCCATCCGCCATTTTGATACAGAGTATCCTCAGATGATCGCTTTAAAGCCAAGCTTATATTTCGACCTCGTCCGGTCCCATAGAATGTAATACGTGAGGGCTATGCAAGTTGAGATCGCTTTAAATATGACCGGCAAACCTATGCCGGTGTGAAACGCGATATATGCAGTGAACAATGAAGATAAAATCGTTGCTCTAGTCAGCCCGGGCTGTTCATCACCCGGATAGAGCAAAATTACTGCACCACCTCCCAAGAGGCAGGCTGTTTATGAGACTCAAGCCGCCGCCTCGATTGCAGAATCGTGAGCGTCTTCATCGCCACGGTGTCTGCTGTGATTATCCTCTTTTGCGGTATCGTCCGTCTCATCCGCATCCTCGTTAAAAATCGGGTAGACCCTCGGCGGCGTGACCGCAGTCGTCGGCTTTCTTCCGACCAACACGCGGGCCTTGACGATAAGACCATGCGACTTGACCGGATCTCTCGCTAGGCGAGCCATCTCCCTGGCGACATTATGGCACGCCGTCTTGACGTGATCCGGTTCCCACCCCATGTACTTGGTGAGCGGCCGCAGGCACTCCGCCTCCAGGCCGTCGATGCAGGCAATCAGCCACAGCTTGCCCTCGCTCGACTCGAGATTAATAGGTATAGTATGCTCCGTCAGCCTGATATCCGTGAATCCGGCGTCCGTCAATAACTTCGGGTTCATGTGAGCGACGCCCCTCGCTCGCCCGGCCTTGACGCCCGCCTGCGTAAGGTCTCTCGACAGCTCGTGGATCTCAGAGGTGGGCGGGAACTCTGAGAGGAATTTCTTGAACCCCTGTTGGTCGTCCCAGTCCAATAGCTCGATCCAGCCGCCGGGCCGAATGACCTTGAAGGCCTCCTTATAGATGAAGCTCCAATCCAGGAACGCTCCCATCATGTGGCGGAAGTGCACCAAGTCGAACGAGTTGAGCTCGCGTTCCCATTCCAGCTCAGCGTCGTCGACTTCGAAGAAGCAGTTCATCGGTATTGACGTGGGCGCTATGGCGGAAATGTCGGTGCCAATGACCTCGCAGTTGGGAAGTTCGTCCGCCATGCCTATCGCCCATTCGCCAATGCCCGTGCCGACGTCTAAAATCCTCTGCGGGTTCTCCATCGGTACCGTGCTCAGCTTGCCGTCGAAAACGTGGAGGTAGACTCTGTGGATTAAGCTCATGCGGCACATTTCCCACTCATCGTTTGGTAGGTGGTAGTGGGATCCGCAATACCGACGACCGTTTTCCCATTGATAATCCAGCTCTCGTTCCATGAAAGATCGCGTTGACGACCTGCATCAACCTCCCAGTCAGCCAACGTCAAGCTCGCCGCCACCCAGCGCGCTCAGCGAAGTGCAAAGAAGGATTAAAAAAGAAAAAAAAAACTGCAACACTCACATGTCTTGGTGATTCGGCGACGTCATATAGGGCATCTCCGTCCGATGCGACTCGCTCGGTCGAGGGTAATGGCTGGGCGCGAAAACGGAGAAATTATCGTCGTCGTCGACCTCCATCCCTTCCTCCTCTTGCGAATTCCACTCCTCGTCGGCCTCCAGACCGCCCTGCGAGCCCTCCTCGGTGCTGCCCATGACGCTCGTCATCTCGGTGGCGGCGCTCTCGCTCTCGCCGCGCAAGCCGCTCGACAGGCCGTCGCTCGAATAAGATGCGAGGTCGTCGGTGGTGGACATGCTGGACGAGGCGCCCTGCGCGGGGTCTGGTCGTGTGCTGGTACCCTTACGCTTCTTGGTGCGCCGCTTCCTGGCCATGGGCGGCGTGCGGCCGAGACCCGTCCCGATCGTCTGTGCCACCCGGGGTCTGTTCGAAGGTCCTTATCGCGGTCTTCCTGTTCCCTGTCGGCGGCCCTGGAACGTCATGCCATGACCCGCGACGGGATGCCGAGGAGAGGGAACTTTTTGGCGGGAGTGAGTAGAGAGAGAAGGGTCGTCTACCGTCGATGTGGTTTTCCTAGTAAAGGGGGCGGGTGGGTTCGCGGAAACCCCAAGACGGAAAAAGAGGGCTGGCAATTTTGGTGCCAAATCCGGATGCTAATTGTCGTTCGCCCGATCGGTGGTCGCGATTGCTCAGACAGATAGATGGTGGATAGTGATATCCTTGGTGCAGACGAATCGAAGCCAAGGGACGGAGAGGAACAAAAGAGAAAAGATGACTTTAAGACCGAGTGCGGTAAAACGGGAGGAGGCATGAAAGAAGGGGTCTCTGAAGGGCACCACGAGAGAGTGACGGTTGGGGGGGAAGACGTTTTGAGGATAATCAGGCGACGACGTGACTTGCCAGTCGGGTAGGATTGGCACTGAAGAGGAATGGCTGCTCCGGGGGAGACGTCCTAGTGCGGTGTCTGTGGCCAGTGCATAGTCTAATCCTGTGCAAGAATCCTGACAGGTGCCGGGATTGGGACGTGGGAACCTCGCAAATACGCTGGCGATGGACTCCGAAGACGAGGGGTGTTGAGTGGGGACGGATGGGGCAAACGTTCAAGGGTCGTTTGGCTTCTCTCCCTGACAACTGGCACTTTGGCTGTCTCTTCTGGCTTGCTTCTTTGTTGGAGGTGTTGCAGAAGGGACAGCTGCAGAGACCATGGGAGGAGATCTTTACTCTACCAATATACTGCTAAACCAACCTACTACGAATAGTACCAAACCTTGTTCCAAGATTCCGACTGGCCGAGAGGACTAATACAATTGGCCCCAAGGCGACCCGAGCTGGAATTTCTTAGTTGCGGGAGAGGACGACGGCCATGTCGTTAAAACGGCGTCCTAGTGGAGGTGGTGGGGGCTCCAGGTATGGTTTCTTCCCTTGCGTCTGGACGTCCCGTCTGCTCCAATTCTAGTATGCTTCTATGCTGTGAGAGAAACATCTCATTCGTACATCCAGAGCCACCGAGCTCTCTGCATTGGCACGCTGTATATGCAAGGTCAGTGTGCTGCATCAGGGGGAATTACGTTGTGGTCGCCGCAAAGAAGCACTAGGGCACTTGACACGGCTGCCATCCACACCATACCAAACGAGATTTCTTCAACAGGGCTGCTGCATTTGACAGCGGATTGTGATAGCCCTCTATCCTCTTCTTCTTCTTCTTCTTCTTCATCGCGTCGTCCGGGATGAAGTCTAGAAGGGAAGGCTAAATCAATTCTCTACCATGAGCATGGCCCAGGAACCGCCGGGGGCAATCAATGTACAAGACCTTACTTCGTAGATAGAGGCTGCCCTGCTGCAGGCAAGCTGCAACATCCCCCACCGTCTCTTCATCATCTTCATGCATGAAACGAATTGGATGCCCCTCGTCATCGGCGCCCAGCCGTTGGTGAATATGGCGCACACTCTGCCAACTCTCTGCACACACTTTTTTGGGTCCTTTTCCCCCTTGAGGCTTCCGCTTGCGATACTTTCCCAACGGGATGGGACAGGATGGGCCAGAAAAAAACCCACGCACAGGCGGCCCAAGGACGAGGGACACACGCCCCGCCGTTGGAACCTTGGCTTGCTTTGGGTTCCAGTCCTGCAAAGGAGACCCCACCGAACCGCAACCGCGCCTCGGGGGGTCGAGGAGGGGTCGGAGGGGGGGCTCTGTCACTCTGGTTGGCCCGGGTCTCGGGGATGGCTGTGTCCGGGTGTGGATCTTTCGTCCCGGGTCCCCCGCCCACAACTACACTTACACTAAGGTACCTTACCCAGAAGCACGTCCAAGGGGGAGGGGAGGAGCGGGGGCCAAGGATTACGAACAGCAGGTCCCAGCAATCTAACCAGTAAACCCTTTCATCCGGTCCAAATCTACACGCAGAATAAGGGGGCCATGGGGGGGAAAGAGTTGGAGAAGAAGAAGGGCAACTTTTCCTGTCTTCAATACTTGATGACGTCCACTGCTAGCTCTTGTCGACCAGCCACATCGGGGTTCCAATTGCACCATTAGATGGGCATCAACTTCCATCGGCAAGATTGAAGAAGCTGTATCCGTACAAAGGTGGAGGAATTGTAGACGGGACACGAGACCGATGCCATTGCTCGTGCGATTTCAACAGGCACCGGTGGCGGCAGCAGCAGCAGCAGCAGCGGCAGTAAAGGCACTAGAGGGGAGCAGCGTTACCAATCTTGCCAATCTAGGTAGGTCACATACATCTAATAGGGCAGGTAGTGTAGGTATAGAAAAACAAACAGCAAGTTCCTCCGCCTCCGAGAAGTCCGATGCCGACCAACGCAGTTGAGACCGGGGGGTGGGAGGGGCGACCATCTCGAACCATTCGCGCGGCGCCTTTCCCCCAGGAAAAGGAAAAGAAGGAGGGGAGAGCGGAGTATTCGTACCGTCCGAATGGGTCGAGACCTTTCCCTTCGTCTCTCTATTAGTCCAGAGATACACCAGGAGAGGGGACACTAAAGAGAAGAAGAAAAAAAGAATACAGAAGGGGCAGCAAGAAGGAAATGAAAGAAACACATGCACGGAATACAGAAAGAGGGGTGATCGAACGAGGGGTGGTCGGCCCATCAGCTGGTTGGGTAAAACAAAGCAATCAATGAACCTAGCAGCTGCTACTGCATCTACTACATGTATGAAAACGTGATCCAGCCCCTTCGTCGGAATCACGAAAAAAGCAATTTAAAACCAGGTTACCAAAGTTTCCGTCTGGCACAGCTCATGAGCCCATCTTTTCGTTCCAAATGCGCATGAACCAACCCTCCTCCAGATTCAAGCACATAGTGACCGGCTTCCACCATCATACTGACAGGTTTAATCCAATCTTTTCTCCATGTAAAGATGCAGAATCAGAGAGACAAGCTGATCGATATTGTTGTTGTGCCAATGCTATTCAGTTTCCCCTCTTTGCCTCCTTAAACTCCCAGTTCCAAAGCGGTATCAATCCGAATATATAGACGGTTCACTCACCAGCGTTGGCCAACTACCATATCGGGCATGAACATTTAATCAAAATCACGACGCAAACAATGCAAACGGACCTCAAATGATGACTTGACTTTTGAACAAGCTTTGATTGCCGACCATATGTTCTCTATGATGAACCGCCATACTGTGCCCTTTACGCCCCCATCCGGAGCCAGAAATGTTCTGCAAACTTGCCAAGCTCTTGGCCATACGCCAGCCGTGTTGCACGCCAAAGGATTTACATCGTTACAATTTGGGGCACCCTTTCGTGTCCCTTTGCCCATTTTCATGTCCTCGTCCACCACGCCACTCACTACATGACCCTCTATGCTCTAACAGAGTGGCCATTTGTGCCGTTAACGCCATCAATGACCTTTCTCTTCTTCGACTCGGGGGTGGGCGGCGAGTCGGCCACGGGCTCCTGGTCCGCAGACACATCCAGGCCCTGAACAACAGGGAAAGGCGTCAGAACAGAGGTGATGTCACCCCACCACTCCTCGCCGAACTGACGATACCAGTTGACGGTGATCCGCAGACCATCAGCAAAGCTTGTCTTTTGGTCCCATCCGAGCTGGCGCAACTTGGTGCCGTCAACGGCGTAGCGGTGATCGTTGAAAGGACGGTCGTGTGTGTACTTAACCCACTTCTTGAACTCGTCCGTTGTAGAGAAAGGGATGTTCATCTCCTTCAAGAGATGGCTGCAGAGGTCAATGTTGGAAATCTCATCGTAGGATCCAACATTGTAAATCTGGCCCATCTGACCCTTGTGGAGGATAGTGTCAAAGGCATCGGCCGCATCACCGGCAAACAGGTAGCGACGAGTGGGGCTTCCATCGCCGTGGAGTACGACGGGCTGGCCTCTGTTCAGCAAACAACTGAACTTGGGAATGATTTCTGATTCGGTTAGCAAAGATCTAGCAGAATTTCCATCTTGACGTACTCTCAGGGAACTGGTGCGGCCCGTAAACATTGTTACTGCGCACGATAATAACGGGGAGCTTGAAGCTCTTCTGATACGACTGTACGAGCATCTCGGCTGCAGCCTTGCTGGCGGCATAAGGGTTCGTGGGTGCAAGGATGCTGGTCTCAAGGAGGTCGTCGTCATCATCGTTCACCTCACCGTAGACCTCATCGGTGGAAATGTGAATAAAGCGCTTTATGTGGACGCTCTTGGCACTCTCAAGCAGAACGTGGGTGCCGTAAACATTGGTGTGAGTGAATCCATAAGAGTTGCCGAAACTCAAATCGACGTGTGACTGAGCGGCAAAGTGGAAGACGGTGTCAATGTTGTACCGCTTTAGGCAGTTGACGACTTCTGTGGGGTTGGTGATGTCGCCGTGGACAAATGTGAAGTTTGCCTTCTCGTTCAGAACACGAGTGTTATTGAGTGACGAGCAGTAGTCGAGCTTGTCAAACGAGATGATGTTGTAGGCGTCCGGGTAAGTGAGAGTAAGATGGCGGACGAGCCAGCATGCACTGAAGTATTCGTCAATTTACGGCCCAATAGTGCCAAGACTGCGACTTACATGAAGCCTGCGCCGCCGGTGATCATGATGTTCTTCACATCGGGCAGAGGCTCAAACTTGGTAGTACCCTTGAGTAAAGGCGCCTCCTTCCATACTCCTCCATCCTGGAAGAACTTGCCGTGACCATTGCTATAGGCTTGGGTGAAGGTTAGCCATTGGCAGTGATTGATAAGGGTTGATAAGGACGACATTGAACATACTGCTTGGCGCCCGGTTCTGGCCGTTGAGTTGAGTCATTTCGACGGTGGGCACGATATCTCTGCTAAATTGCCTGTCTTTGGTTGTGTGTGCGTGAGAGGTTGAGGAAAGTCGAGCGGGCTGGTCGGTGTCGGGAGCTCAAAGAGAGTTTAAAGTTCGGGTCCGATTGCGAGTCAGGATTGTGCGAGGTTGAAGTACAAGTAGGGAAAGCAAGCTGCGCTTTCAAGGGAGGGAGAGTATGTGGCCCTAAAAGTGAGTTTAGCTGGATGCCCACACGCAAGACACGCTCATATCAGGCAATTAATCTTACCTCAAATATGGGATATCCCTATCACGTCTAAATCGAGGCCATTGGCGATCTGTGCCCTGTCTGTCTCACTCACACCACCCCGAGTCGCGCGCACTGAGGTAAGGGAGGCCGACGTGGTCCACGGTGGTGGAAGGATGCTTCGTTGGAGCCAGGCTGAGCTCAGCGAATCAGTCGTATTGAGCGCAAAAGAGTGGCAGTAGGAGGAGTCGTGGCAGGAGCGAGTGGCAGGGACGGCCGCGACAGGTATGAGGGGAAATTCAAGGAGGGTTTGGCCGAGGGTTTTGTGGTTAGTCGCTTGCCGTCTCACGAGATGCAGTAGCTGAAATGAGCAAGTGGCACGGAGGTCGGAAGGGCGAGACTGGATACCTGCCACCTTTAAAAAGTCTGTGGCAGAGTGACAGCTAAAGTTCAGATAGCTTCGGCAAGGTGCATATGGAACCGTCGTAGGCGTTCAAATGAGATGGTGTGCGCAGGCTGTAAGAGGCATCCCAAGTTGAGGCGGTCGGTGGACAGCAGATCAGCAAGGGCCGAGGTGATTGGCGTAAGCTCGATTGGGGAACGGGCATAGACGACCAGGTACAGGGCGGGTAGCTCCAGGATAGAATCAAGTACCGGTCCGAGCTGCGGCGAGTACTCGGCAACGGGTCTCTTGACATTCGTCCGTCTCTAATTCAAGGAGAAAAAGAGAGAAAGAGAGAAGGAGAGAGAGGCAACGGGAGTAAGGTGCTTGGACAATGTATAGAGTACCGCGGGACACGTAGATCGGCCGGCCAGGTTCAGGTTCTTTCTCAGTTTCGTTAGCAGGCGTGGAAGTGGCTTCCTTGCGATTACGACTGCGGCCACGGTCGCGGCTCCAATTGACTGCAGGTGCTTGGCCGATGCTTTTGGGACAATCTCATGGATGACGATCTAGCCCGGTGTGGGAGAAGGTGGATGATGGGATGGCTGCTGCAGCCATCAAAGCAAAAGCTGCAACTGGAGGGAAGGAGCAACTTACCCGCAAGTAAATACCAGTCAAATACAGTGCAAGTGCGATAGGGATGGGGGCGCAACTCAGGTAGGTACGGATAGAGAGTGTGAGAGAGGTGGATGGTGGATGGTGGGGGTGGGCACTGAGAGGGCCTTGACCGGGAAGCAACGTCCTGAAACATGACGGCTGCCTGTGTTTCCAAAGTATCTGTACTTTGCGTCCGTACTCTTACTACGGATACTCTCGACTCCTCAACTCTCTGCCACTACTGTTGCCACTACTACCATTGCAGTAGCCAGCTACCCATGCGAGCAGGTAGGTATATGTGCTTGCTTTTTCTTCGGGCATCTTGATAATGAGTGCGAACCGGAGACTCTCCAAGGGAACCCTGGCACGGCATCAAGGCACAGGCTGCGATTACGACGGCCCTCCCGATGTGACCCCCTCGCGATGTCCCAAAATAAAACCATCTCCAGCAGCATGCATACGGCACAGATCTATCTGCAGTTCACAACCGCTCGGCTCTAGAACGCCTATATTTGGTTGAGGTATTTTAAGATGACGGACCGGACGAACTTCGATACCGCTGGCCAAATTTGAATTCCCATGGAGATAGATGCCTTACTTAAGGCACTCGTTGTATTGATGGATCATGTGATGATGAGGCATCGAGGACCAATTGGCGAAGAGTTGGGCTACCGAGGTACGTACTCGCTTTCTGGCGCCTCCCTCCTCAAGGATACTTCATCGGTACCCAGACCCTTACCCTGTTTGCTTCCCTTCGCAATTCTTTCCCTCCAGTTCCTTACCCGTCCAGAGCCGCCCTTTTCGTGAGATGCCATGCAGCAGCTTGACAGATGCAACCCCAATCTAAACGAGACTTCCCAATGGAATGGGGACCCTTCTTTCCGCGCAAGCTAATGAAATCTAGGGAGAGCGACTACGTACGTCCAAGACACCGCTTTCGACGGGTATCATGGCGGCACGGCCGACCACGAGGCGTCGACACTGAATAGTTCGCCTACTAGCCATAGATAGCCCAGTGGCCTGAGATATTTGGTCTCAGCTGGCTTCTCATCCGTGGGACATTCCACCAACGCCTTCAGATCGGCCGCTAGTTCTTTTCCAGCCATTGTCTGACCATGCGCTGTTCTTGCTTCTGCGCCCAGAGGGATATGGCTCGCGACCAATCTCTTCATCACTTTCTTGGCCTCCTTGCCTCCGTGACACGTTTGGCCCTTTTGTTCATTAGGGAGCGGGATGGATAAAAAGGCGAAGAAAAGGAAGAATGTCAAGGGGCCAAAGAGCACTGGAATGCCCAACATGCTCCTGTTCAGGATAGAATGATTTCGCGTCTTTTGCAACCCTCGCCCCCAACACACTCCTTGGTTCCGTCCGTCACACCGCCAAGACTTAGATGCACCTTTCTAGTCCATCGAGCTCCGTCTCCGGCCATACATACCCGCTGGAGCGTCGAACTAGCCCGCGGGTAAACATGACAGGAAGAAACATGCTCGTGAACCGGCCCGCGACGGACGCCACAGATGCAGTCATCAATGCTGTAAACATGCAATACGAGCCACTCCAGGGCCGACGTTCACGGAAACAATGACGAATGTGTCTCCGGCTCAGGATACTCCATTGGCTGACGACGCTGGCGACAGCGGAGCGTGCTAGGCCGGCCTCTTCCACTCGCCCGGCTCACGTGGAGCCGGGGCGCCGTCGAGGCTGGGGAGGCCGGGCGCGCGCGTCCCTGGTGGCTTGCAATGGACCCTGTGGGGGACACTCACGCAAGAATGCGGTGCTCATCCATCCTCCCCTCATGCCACGTAATGACCAAGGCACCGCACCGTAGACCACACAGCGTGACAGCCTCGTGGTCTGTCTGGGGAATGCTGAAACGCTTGGGGGATGAGTTATCGAAGGGACGAGACTGGCACGGAGCGAATGGTTCCCAGATTCCACACAGCCACTAGCATGTTCATCGCGAGGGATGTTAAGCCAGATAATCCGACGACCGATGGCCCCCAAGTCTAGCAAGCGGGCCTACGCCGTACCATAGCAACTAATTTTGGCGCCCAAAAGGGAGCCGGCATGACCATCGAATCCCCGTTCCTCCCGGCTGTGTGGGCTTGCATGCTTGCGTCTTCAGATGAGATTGGCGCAGGGGCATTGACGATCATGGATCAGGACGATGGACGGCATTTCCAGCAACAGATGCCAGACACTGTGCGCTACTGCCCAGTCAAAACATATGACTTGCTCTTCGCTCGTTTCAACACCCCCATGTCCTAGACATTTGAGAGTCTCGTCAACGGTTGGCCGTGGCAGACTTCGCGGGAAACAGTGGAGCAAGTCGACAGACGATAGGAAGAAGATGCCGTTCCGGATGAGATGCAGCGCGTTTTTTTGCTGTTCATGCTGAAGGGCTGTTGGAATGAGCCGCGACAGCGGCCAAGACACGGTGCATTCCTTCAGATGTCTCGAGACATTGGCCACAAGGAGCGAGGCTGGAAGCAGGCGAGGGACACTAATGTCTCAGGGAGCAAACCTTACAATTTGAGCATTGATTGTTCAGTCAAACTTTATCCGCGAGAATGACTGACAGCTGGACATTTGGTGAAGCCGCTGGATGGGGACGACGCCGAAGGACCCGAGAAAACCGGCGCAACCAGAGAAACGGCGCCGAGTGTCCCTCAAGAGCAGCCGCCATCCCAGGTGCAGTAGCTCCATCGAAACCCTCTCTGTGTCAAGGCCGCGTCCCACGGTCCACAGAGTGACGCGTGTGCGAATAGGATCGGATCACTGAAGGTTCACGCTGGGATGCCGGCGAGAGCGAGAGTGCAGACAATTAGACAAAGTTGGGGCGGCTGTCGGAGAGAGTTGGGCGCACATCGGGCTTTCCGTTGGTGGTCAAGCTACTTACGGAGGATGGCTGGTCGAGCTGCTTGACTTAACACCTCGAAGCGGACGACGAGGCTGCGTTCGTCCCTGCTCGAAGCATCGGCAGCAAATGGCAGAGAGTAATTGCTGTAGGGGAGTCCGCACCGGCCAGCAACAAGTGAGGTCTTATGTGTCCGTACTCATGTGTCCCACGCCCTACGTCAATAGCCATGGCGACGGGACGGTGACTTGTCCGTCTGGAGCGAAGCTAACCTCGAGGTCGAATGCGCTGCATACGGGACTTGGTGGCAGACTCTGTGGTGTTGCAGAGATGTGACGGGTACGACAGGTGAACAGAGACTTGCAGATTTTCGAGTCGGCTTGGGCGGGGCTGGAGCTTACGAAGGGTTAGTGGCTTGGCGCCAACCTTCCCGTCGCGATGCGGGCCACAGCATGTGCCTTATGAAAACACAGTGTGCGCTACAAGACTCTGTTTTGGGAAGAGAAGGAAGCCACGGTGGCTGACGAGGGCGAGACAGGCGGAGAGAGAGAAACTGCAGAAAAGAAAGGCGGACGCCAGCAGCCAGCAGCCAAAAGTTAGCAGTTAGCAGTCGGCAGTCGGCAGTCAGCTTCCGTCCAGTTCAAGAAACTCGTGGGCTTGCGTCCGGTTGGATTGGTGGCTCTCGATGCAGCCATCTCGATCTGAAGGTGCTATTTTGTGCGTTCGTGTGCTTTGTACGGAGTACAGTGAGGACTCAAACATATGAATACATCCGCATTTCCCTAATCTCCCGCATTTTCACCACCTCACTTCCGCCAGCCACAGAACTAGCAAACTTTTGATTTGCATAATAAAAGTAAATTTAGAAGAGAGCTCTGGGTTTGAATGTTAACCCTCTATTTGATGAACTTCTGGTTGTAGGAAGTAAAATAGATGTAAGGGGGAAGACGCGTTGGGACGCGGGTTTGGGTGGGTGTATTCAGGTCTTTGAGTTCCCACTGTAAGCGCATTCAAGAGCTTGTGTCCGCAATCAATGCCCCCCAAACCCGAGTCCAGGGAAATGGACCACTGTCCAGACGGCTTGTAGCCTTGTACCGTGCGTTCCCCTCAGGGAAGACATCGCGGCGGCTGCGGGGGCCAGCGCAGGGTCTGGCCTTGTCTCGTTGTCCAGATGGGATGGCTGGCTACTTTATGGTCCACGCCGCCGGATCGAGGGGCAACATGGCCATCGCTGAGCTGGTTCTCATTGTTTTGCTTGAGCCTGCGCGCCATACGTTCAAGGTAGTGTTCTTGCAATGCGGCCCCATCAGCGCGCGCGAGTCTGTGTGGATGAGTGATGGAGTAAGGGTGACAGAGTGTGTGATGGACGTGAATCTGAGGTGCGAGCTGGTCAAGCCACGAATCGCACGTCGCAAGTCCCGGTACGGGGTCGTGGGGCCCGCACCCTCCCCTGCCCTTTCCCTACGTCTCCGGTCCGGTCTCCCTCCTTCCTTCTCATCCCTCACCCCTGCTCTCTGCTTTCAGCCCGGGGTAGATGTTGGTCACTGCCTAGTACTATTAGTAGCTTCGACTAGGTAGGGAACCTCGCATTTCAATACCACCACCACCGAGACCCCCGCCAACTTTTTCCCTGACGCAAAGAGAAAGAAGCACGTCGGGTCTGACAGACTGCAAGAACGCCTTGGGACACCGCCGCCTCGAACCTTCCCATACGGATTTCTTTATATTTGCACCCGCCTACTCCCTTTCCCTTCAATTCCGCGATTGTTCGTCGGAATTCAACCAGACGAGGCGTCTCCCTTCAAAGCATTCCAACGAACCGACCACCGACTCCCTTGGTGTACGACCCTCCTTCCCATGGTACACTGAAAAAGGAACCAAAGTCCTCACCCGGCGACGATCCCAGTTCATCAGCGCCGCCCTCGCCTGAAATTACGCACCTTCGCCGTCACCCGCTTTTCTTTGCTCACCCTCACAGTCGCGCACTTGAATTCCACTCACGGAAACCTTTTCTGCTTTTCTTCTCCTTCCATATCGACGAAACATTTACCCCGTCTTCTCACATCGTCGCCCAGAATGTCTGACGACCACCGCACCGAGCGAGCGGGCTCTTTCGCCTCATCCTCCACCGACGCCGCAACTCTCCACGAGCTGACCAAGTTGGATCCGATGGAGGATAGCGTCCATAACCTCAAGTCGCAAGACGATGAGGAGGTGGGCACCCAGGAGGATGAGAAGCTCCTGCCAAAGGCGAATGAGAAGGAGGAACCCCAGAAGTCCAGTCTGACTTCAGCCATCGTCTGGATGACCGTCAACACCTTGGCGACGATTGGAATCGTAAGTCTCCCATCACAGCCTTTGGTACTCTTGAAAGAGGGGGAAAAAACAAAACAACACATACTAACCATACCTGTCCTCAGGTCTTCACAAACAAAGCCATCTTCTCCGATCCCCAGTGGAAGCTCTGCCAGCTCACATTCGCGAGTTTCCACTTTCTAGTGACCTTTGGCACGCTGTTCGTCCTCTCACGCCCTACTTTTGCGTACTTCACCCCGCGCCGCGCCGCCATTAGGGACTTGCTGCCGTTGTCTGTGGCCATGTGCCTCAACGTCATCTTGCCGAACCTCTCGCTGGCCTTTTCTTCGGTGACATTCTATCAGATTGCCCGGATCCTGCTGACGCCGACCGTCGCGCTCATGAACTATGTGCTCTATAAGGCGACACTGCCCAGGAATGCGATATTGGCGCTTATTCCGGCATGCTTCGGAGTCGGCATGGTTTCTTACTACGACTCCCTGCCTACCAAGGACGACAAGGTCAAGACGACTTCCACCTTGGGTGTCTTCTTCGCCTTTTCTGGCATTTTCGCTTCGTCTCTCTACACTGTCTGGATCGCCAGCTACCACCGTAAGCTGCAGATGTCCAGCATGCAGCTTTTGTACAACCAGGCCCCCATCGCCTCCTTCATGCTCCTCTACATCATCCCCTTTGTCGATACTTTCCCCGACTGGGTCAACGTCCCTGGCAACCGCTGGATCATGATTGGAATGGTTTGCTCTCCCTGTTGGTAATTTTTTTTGGTCCACTTGCTGATTATGGATAAACAGTCTGGCGCTTTCGCCTCGCTCATTAACATTTCTCAATTCTTCATCATCGCCCAGACCGGTCCGGTGTCGAGCACCGTTGTCGGCCATCTCAAGACTTGCACCATTGTTGCCCTTGGCTGGATGGTTTCAGGCAGAGCCATTGGCGACAAGTCTGTTCTTGGTGTCTTTGTCGCCATTGGTGGCATCATTGCGTGAGTTGTGAATTGAGCACTCGGCATGTGAACACTCTGCTAACAATCGGCCTAGCTACTCCGTCGTCATGCTTCAACACCAGCGCAACCAGCGCAAGTAGGACACCAGCATTTCAGCGGTGGCTTTTTGTTGACTTCATAACAACTCAGAAACGGTTTCTTTTTTTGGCAGCATGGGGATCATGGGGATCAGGATGGCGTTGAGCAAAATGAGACCGTCAGAATTAGACAGGGTCTATTTGGGATGATACCTCTTTACATGAACCCAAACCTATCATGGCTCGGCGTCTGGGGAACAAATCACTCGAATTAGTAGCAAGGGAAAATTCAAGAAATTTTCGTTTCCCATCCAGTGCCAGACGCACCTCGTTTCCCCTTTTTCTATTGTGATAACGCGAAACGGCATTTCTATAACCCAATTTACCTTTATTTTGGTCGAGCCAAATAATAACGCCATACGTGGGTACTTCCTGGCCAACAACACAATGCATCACTGCCTCTGACACACCGCTTCCTCAATCTCGACATTCGCGGCCACGGTGAGCAGAATGGGGAGGGGGGGGGGGGGGTTTCACACCTGGAATCGCCTGCCCTTCCCCCTCTTGCCCTCCCCCCCCCGCCGCGCACACCCCCCCCCCCCCCCCCCCCCCCCCCGCCCCCCCCCGGGGGGGGGGGGGGGGGGGGGGGGGGGGGGGTTTACAACTGGAATCGCTTCCGGTCCTTCTCCATCTTGGCCTTCCACTCCCACGGCTGCGAATCCTCGCCCTCGCTGCCCGCCCTGCCGATACCCTTGTCGACCCGTCTCAGCTTAGCCGTGAACCGCGGACCAACCTCCTGCAGGCCGACGCGGATGCCCTCGACACCCTTCATCTCGGACCCCTCTGCCGTGGTGATATTCTTCTCCGTCTCGCGCTTCTCGCGGAAGACGTAGCGGTGGCGCCGGAAGAAGAGGTAGTCGCGCTGGTTGTGCACCGTCAGGACCTGGCGGCCCTCGAGCTCGGGCTGCGGGGGGAAGAGGCGCTGGAAGAGGGCGGCCGTGAGCATGCCCAGCGGGGTCTTGAAGTTGTTGAGGAGGAGCTCCGGGTAGTGGTTCGTCGGGTTGCCGTGGCCGGGCAGCTTCTTGCCTTCCATGAAGTTTGTAATCGTAAAGGAAAAGGTCGGACCGGCGGGGAGGTGGACGATGGACATGCCCGTCAGCTTCTTCTGGTCCTCCTTGAGCAGGACGACGGCGGTGTAGTCGCGGTTGGCGGCGAATTTAGAGATCTCGCGGAGGGAGTACTTGTGACCGTAGCGGTGGGCGGAGCGGGGCACGTAGGTTGAGTTGGGGAAGACGGTGCGGAAGATGTCGGCCTCGTGGTGCAGCGTCGAGTTGAGCGAGGTGGTGATGAGGATCTTGGGCGGCGGGGGCGCGTCTTCGGTGAAGAGGCTCGGGAACTTGAGGGCGAGGGAGGACGGTGTGAGGTCGAGGTTTGTCGACGTCGTCGACGGCGCGGCGGAGGAGTCCCGCTTCGCGCGGCGCTTCTCCTCGCGCCGCCTCTCTCTCTCCGCCTTTTTCTCCTCGGCCGCCTCGTCGTCCGAGTCCAGCATACTATCATTATCGCTATCGTCTTCGTCTCGTTCACCATCCTCGTCGTCGAGCTCCTGTTCCAGCGCCGCGTTCTCCTCCTCTTCTATCCTTCTCTTCTTGAGCTTCTCGACGTCTACCACGTTGCCCAGGCTGTCATCGTCGACATCGTCCCAGATGCGCTTGCTGTCGAGCGTCTTGGGCTTGTTCTTTGCAAGGCGCGCGGCGCGGAGCTCGGGGTCCTTGTCCTCCTCCTTCTTGCGGCGGAAGCGCATCTCACGCTGGGCCTTGTCCTTGTCCTTCTTCTGCAGGACGTACATCTCCTTGCGCTTGAGCTTGTTGGACGTTTTGTTCGTCAGCGAAGCCCCCATGGCCTTGCCCGGCTTGGAGAAGCCCATCTTGGAGAGATTGACTTTTTTGTTTCGCTTCGATCGCTGATTGTGGCTTTCTCCGTTGAGTCCGTAATGAATTGAACGGTGAAATGATCTCGTCGTCAAAGATTTCGGGGTAGTTCGAGTTGGGTATCTGTCGCAAAGAAATGATGCTATACAAGTTCGTCGTTTACCAGCAGAAAAAAAGGTAGAATGGCTCTGTGAAAATCAGCTTTGGAGAAATTTTGGCGGGGCACCGACCAATCCCTGCAGCAGATGCATTTCAGATGGATCCCGACGTTCGACTTGCGGGGGCGCCAGGGATTGTCGTCCTCAACCACTGTTGGTTAGTCGGCGAATTCAATGATCCGTGGTTCCACATCATTGACCAAAAAACTTTCCCATCCCCACCCCACCGCCTGGTGCCCTGCCGGTCTGCGGCTGCGGGACAGAGGGGTCCGTCCGGTGCCTGGCCTGGCGCGGATCTTAACGACGGGGCCACCGACAGACCACCTCGGGATACCTGGAATTGGAGGATAGAACTTTTTTTTTGTCCACCTAACTCGCCTGCGAGGGGTGTGATAACGAAGGGGCAGACGAAGATTGACATCGACCACCACGCTCACTCACACACAAACCACCCCCTCCATAGCCCGCACTCTGCACTCTGCACGCACTCTGTTCCGGGCGTTTTTCAATTGAGCCTGCCTTCCAGGTTAGCCGTCGATAGGTATTCCTCTAGCTACAGCAGGGCACTCAGAGAGGTACAGGGAGCTGCAGCAGTGACTCCGTTCCCCCCCCAGATGACTCACGCTCTCTAAACAACCCCACCAAACGATCGAGCAGATGAAGCCCTTTCGCTTTGTTGCATACCAGTCACCTTCAATTCGTTCCACAGCTAGCTTCTGTGCAGTTCGGCCGGTAGCTTTTTTCCACTGCCACCGCCGTTACCCCTCCCCCTCCTTGCTTTCCTCCCGCTCCCACTACCCAAACTCCTCCCACCACCGCACCCTCACCACCACCCGTCACGTCTCCCGGGCACAAGTCCTCGTACCCTCGAAAAAGAACAAGCCCTCGTCCGCCGCCGCGTCCTCCAAGATGACGACCACCGCGACGACCCTCAAGGGTCAGCCTCTCGACAGGCAGACCCTCGACGCCATGCTGCGTCGACGTCTCTTCTTCACCCCGGCCTTTGAGATCTACGGCGGCGTCGCTGGCCTCTTCGACTACGGCCCCCCGGGTTGCGCCTTGCAGGCCAACATCGTCGAGACATGGCGCAAGCACTTTATCCTCGAGGAGGACATGCTCGAGATCGACACCACCGTTCTGACCCCGCACGAGGTCCTCAAGACCTCTGGCCATGTTGACAAGTTCGCCGACTGGATGTGCAAGGACCCCAAGAACGGCGATATCCTGCGCGCCGACCACTTCGTCGAGGACGTTCTCGAAGCCCGCCTCAAGGGTGACAAGGAGGCCCGCGGCCAAAAGGTTGAGGAGGACGACGACCCCAAGAAGAAGAAGAAGAGAAAGACAAAGACCGAGGCCGTCAAGCTCGACGACGCCGTCGTCCAGGAGTACGAGGAGATCTTGGCCAAGATCGACAACTACAACGGCGAGGAGCTCGGTGAGCTCATCAAGAAGTACGACCTCAGAAACCCCAATACTGGCATCCAGCCCTCGCCCCCCGTCGCCTTCAACCTCATGTTCCAGACCGCCATCGGCCCCAGCAGCAACCTTCCCGGTTACCTGCGCCCCGAGACCGCCCAGGGCCAATTCCTCAACTTTGCCAAGCTCCTCGACTTCAACATGCAGCAGATGCCCTTCGCCTCGGCCTCCATCGGCAAGTCCTACAGAAACGAAATCTCCCCGCGCGCCGGTCTCCTGAGAGTGCGCGAGTTCCTCATGGCCGAGATCGAGCACTTTGTCGACCCCGAGGGCGGCAAGAAGCACATTCGCTTCCCCGAAATCGACACCGTCGAGCTCACCCTTCTGGACCGCCACACCCAGCTGGCTGGCAAGACCGCGGTCAAGAAGATGACCATTGGCGACGCCGTGAGCAACAAGGTAGTCGACAACGAGACCCTCGGCTACTTCCTCGCCCGCATTCACCTCTTCCTGCAAAAGATTGGTGTCGACATGACCAAGGTCCGCTTCCGCCAGCACATGGAGAACGAGATGGCCCACTACGCCGCCGACTGCTGGGACGCCGAGCTCCTCACCTCCTCCGGCTGGATCGAGTGCGTTGGCTGCGCTGACCGTAGCGCTTACGACCTTTCCGTCCACGCCAAGAAGACTGGCGCCCCCCTCGTCGTGCGCGAGCGCCTGGACGAACCCCTCATCTTCGAGGAGTGGCAGGTTGAGATTGACAAGAAGAAGTTTGGTCCCCAATTCAAGAAAGACGGCAAGACCGTCGAGGCCGCCCTCGAGGGAACCACCCAGGAGCAGCGCGAGAAGCTCGCCAAGCAGCTCACCGACAGCGGCGAGCTGGAGCTTGAGGTTGCCGGCGTCGGCAACGGCACGGTCAAGGTCAGCAAGGACCTTGTCAAGATTGAGTTCAGAAAGCGTGTCGAGAACACCAGGGAGTTCACCCCCAACGTCATCGAGCCTTCCTTTGGTATCGGCCGTATTCTGTACTCTTTAATTGAGCACGTCTACTGGAACCGCGCCACCGAGGATGGTGGTGACGAGGCCCGTGGAGTAAGTGACCATCAATCAACTGTGTTGAGAGATAATAACAACAAGGCAAATTGCTAATCAAACGAACCCAGGTCCTCTCCTTCCCTCCAACAGTCGCCCCTACAAAGGTCCTGATTGTGCCCCTGTCGGCCAACAAGCAGTTCCAGCCCTTTGTCAGCAAGATCTCGCAGAAGCTGCGCAAGTTCGGCATCTCGGCTCGCGTGGACTCGTCTTCCGCCACCATCGGCAAGCGTTACAGCCGCAACGACGAGCTCGGCACGCCGCTGGGCATCACCATTGACTTCCAGACCGTCCAGGACAGCACCATCACGCTCAGAGACCGTGACTCGACCAAGCAGGTCCGCGCCGACGAGGACACCATCGTCGCGGCGATCCAGAGCCTTGTTACGGGCGCCAAGGAGTGGAAAGACATTGCGGCTGAGCTTCCTGCGTTTGAGGGCCAAGAGGTTGATGTTGCCGTCCGGTAGAGGCAGCAAGAAGAAGAATTTCATATGGATACCATGTTTTTTTGTCATAATGGGCTTCTCTGTAGTATACCTACAGATACAGATGGAGAGACAGAGAGGGAGGGGGGGGAGACGCGGTGAAAAGTCTGTAAAAGGAAGAAAAAGTCGCCAATGTGCGGCATCTGTAGACAATCTCAATTGAGCCCTGTGCATTTGATCATTCCTCTCACGTCGTCAATGCGTTCATCATACGTTACAGTGTGAGATATTGGGAGATGTTTGAAGCCCTTCATGTCCCCGTCGCATCTTGTTATCTAGGTCGGGTTTTAAGATGTGATGGAGTGTGAAAAGTATTGGTAGATCGGTGTACACACACCGCCTTTCAGCGTCGAGAAGGTTCCTTTGCCAGCAAGAGAGATGGAGGCTTTGTGTTGGCCAGCTAGCAACCAGGTCCTCGGGGTTATATGTCGTGTGATGATGATGGGAGATGTTGCCACTTTTTAAACTACAAGTTGCTAGCAAGGTAGGCGAAAGCATAAGCCTCTAATTTGTACAAGGGAAAAGGATGGAGATGAGACTCTCGACCGTCACCCCTGCCCTTTGAGAATCATCATTGCCGCCATACTTTTACCTTTGTATTTCCACCCGTCGTCTGGCTGGATTAGGGATACTTGTCTCCGGATCATTGGGTCTCTAGATGGCAACCAAACACAGAGACTGAGGCGTAATTGTTCATGCAAAGGGGCTACTTTCAGAGGTTAGAGCCTAAGTCCCCCTCCCCTTCCTATTGTATGCCACGCTACTATTATGTAGAGACTCTACCCAGGATGGGTCGGGTTAGGAGATTTTTTGGGTCGTGTGAACAGGCACGTGACGGGTGAGAGGCAGACGGGGCCCGGGTTTCCGTAAGTGGATCCTCCGGACCAGAGAGGTGACCACCGGGTGTACGAGGGCCGTAACGGCGGCAGTGGCACTTTTGCCTGTTCAAGTTTTTTCTCGCAACGTAGATCTGTAGGACGTTTCCCTCCACCACGTCCCAACGAATAAATCGCATGGCACCATTCGCAGCACACGTGAGATCGGGTAAATATGTATGGCGACTAAAATGAGCAAGTAGAAAAAAACGGCAAACATGCATTTTGGAATTGTTCATGTCGGCGGCACAGTAAAGTGGTTGCGAAGTGGTTGTGACTGGCCAGCAGGTGACGGTCCGGGCAATTAGATGGTTTCAAGATTATAATCTCCGGTACCATTGACATGATCTTCAGAGCCTGGAGTATAACCGAGCCATGAAGTGGAAGGCGACTGCTTAAAGTGACATTTCCAAGGCACAGTTTGATGTGAAGTCGGATGCCAAGCGTGTTGGGCGCCGGGCAAGTCGCCGCGTTCATCAGGTTGATGCGGCCTCAGCGGTAGCGAGCCCGACTCATACCAACTTGTTGGCTACAGCTACAACAGTCGGAATATTACTCATGGACATCTACGAGCAAAATGTACTACGCTTTTCATCGCATCTCATCTATTTCGTCTCGGCATCGACGGGGAAAGGTCGAGGGCGGCTATTTCGATTCGGGCGGCAACGTCAGGTGGGCGAACCGGAGGCTTGAACCTGCGACAGATCCGGCGGGATTGGAAACAAAACTGAGCAGTCT
Organism: Colletotrichum orchidophilum; assembly: GCF_001831195.1. Taxonomy (NCBI): domain Eukaryota; kingdom Fungi; phylum Ascomycota; class Sordariomycetes; order Glomerellales; family Glomerellaceae; genus Colletotrichum; species Colletotrichum orchidophilum. The sequence goes on from NW_019173038.1 coordinate 31,318, forward strand.
GTCCACGGGCCGTTTCGCTTAATCTTTTGCTGCAGGCTGAGAGGCAACGGTAGACGCGTAACTTGTTCAAATATGTAGGCAAACAGCCAATTGTTTCAAATCCCATACTCCCGTCGAATAAAGATCAACCACTCCATATCGTAAGGGTGACAAGTCACATAGTTACCGTCGCCTCGTCGATGGGCATTCCGTGGACAGGCGGTATTGTTGGGTGCACAGGACGATGAATAACTGATCTGCCAATGGCGTCGCATTCAATAGATCTAGAAACATCAGTGCAGACGATGGGAAATGCGGCCTGGCCTACGTCCTGTGCGGGTATGATGTGCATATCTGTGTTGTATGCAGAACATTGCAGGCTGCCTCCGTTTTGTGCCTTGCTGGGACGGAAAATGCAGTGGAAGATTCCATGGGATGTGAAACACCCCACGGCCGTCGTCATGGGACGGGCGAGTCGTTGACAGGAGGCGTCACCGCAAAACTACATGGTAAGGCAAGTTAATCCCCTTGGGTGGACAGCCTGCCGCTTTCGGGCACACCCAGGTCTGTGGTCTGTGGATGTTTTGGGCCTTGGGCCCCGGAGGGGGGGGGAGGGGGGGCCAAACCATGAGAAACTTCAGAACAGGGTCCTAGGCTGCTTCAATTCGGGCGATGCCGATTTCAGAGGTAGTATGCGATGGAGGTTGGCTATTCTGCACAGTGACTGATAACTCGTTGGAAAACTCGTTGCTCAACGAGTTCCAGAAATGCTTCGGCAGTTTTTCCGCGGCTCAGCTGCAGCCGTGGGTGGTTACAACCAAGCACCGAATTGAGTCTTGGTTCAAAATGCCAACTTCGCATGCTGATGTTCTCAAGAAAAAGGGCAAGTTGGGCCCCATGGGCTTCGTGTCCAGGCCGGGAGGGGCCGAGGGCAAAAAGTCTCTGGAGTCGTGAGACGCGAAAGACTCCTGTTGTTACCTGGTATGAGAAGAAGCAGCATTTCTTCGATTCCTAGCGGCCCAGGAATCCGAAACATCAACAGACCCCTCCCCTCTGTGTTCATTTGTGCATGGCGCTTGTGAGCAGCAGGGAGACATGTCGCTGGCGCGCTTGGGCAACGAAAGGCAAATTTCCCGTTTGCTGTTTGCCTACATAAGATTCGACAGGCTTTGGATGTTTCCAGCTCCACCTCGGAGGTATTGTGTCGGATATATATTAGCCACGAATGTTTGGGTTGCGCCTAGTGTTGTCAAGTTTCGAGGCGTCGATCAGTGGCTGCATGATGCTGGCTACAGTCGGTCGCGACTCGCAGGCCCTTTGTGTGCGAGCCAGTGAACATAGCAGCACTTCCCTCGTCGAGACTGGATGACGGACGGCGGCTTTCTTAGCCTGTGAACTGCCAGTCTAAGCCGTGCTAGATGATGGGGAGGCCGTGCCTGTAACCTCTGGCGTTGCTCACATCGCACGTGCATTGCAAGCTGCCATGGGTTTACCGCTGGCCGCTTCCTGATGTGTGAGCACATTGGCTGTTGAGGCCAACGGGATGAAGTTGAGGATGACGACGGGAACTAGGCTTATGGGAGTACGGGGCCGGCCTTGCTCGCAGTTGGGCGAATCGGTGAGAGGACCGTCTGGCTATGGCAGTCTATTGTTTCTACGTCCGTCTGCTGCGATGGTGGATCAGGGAGCATTGGGTTTCCTTGATGGGGCCAATGGGCCTTGACGTGTTGTGCGCATGACGAAGAGTCGTAAAGTTGCTGTTAAGGTGTCTGTCAAGAGATCGGTGAACCGAGACGAGGCGAAAAAAGTCGGGCTTGATGTCGAGGTCCTCTAGAACAAGACAGGACGACGATGTTTTGCTCGGTTTGGAAGCCGAGGATCCATGTAAATTGCGTCTGGGACGGAGATTCACAGACGCAAGGCCGGAGCGAGGGGGAGGTCAAGAGGACAGGCCGCAAACACGTCCGTTCTAGGGAGCGTAGCGTCGTTCAAACTCGGAGGGGGAAGGGTAACAGTTGGCGGGCTGTTAGAAACGAGAAGGGACGAAGTCGCATGAGGAGGGCTGTTCCTCCGAAGGGTGGATCTTATTCTGCATGGAAGCAGGCGGAAGTGAAGAAGACTGTCACTAGCCGTGTCTGAGAGCTTGGACACGACGCCATTCCCAATTATTCCGTGGCCCATCAGGTTGTTCGGTTCCTGTCCCTCGCTCAAGCGCCTATGCCCACGCGCCACCGGCATCAGCCCTCTTGGTCAGTACCGGGCCAGACAGGCAAACGTGGAGCACTGGTTTCTTCGTTGGGTGTGCAGGTGAGCGGGACCTCCGTATCCCGTACACAGTGCTTCTTTATCGGAAACGAGCCAGCGGGCAATTCGAGGAAACTCAGCCGGGGCTCTTTGGGGGGTTCTTGACCCCCCCGCTATGACGTCCCACCATACGTCCGTATAGGGGGCGAAGTTGTCAGTGTCGGCTGTCGTGCTGTGTGCGTTTAGTATCCACACGGAGCGTGCTGTTGATAGCTCGTTGGGAAAAGGTAGCCTCTCGTTTTCCTTCACGTGACTGCCGCCTCGGGAGGGGAAACAGCCACAGACGAGGTCGATTTGCGGACATTTGAAGCAGCACCTAGCGCACTCGGTGACGGTAGCGGTCGAGCTGGGATCGTCGAGACGGCGCACCAGTTGTAGCAGGACGGTGTCCAGATAGATGGAGAGAGGCGCGATAGCTCAGGGGAAAACCAACAGGCACCACATCTCTGCCCAACCAGAGCAAGCGGAGGTAGAATAGGCAGCCAGGTCGAAGGACTCAGCGACAATCTAACCAGGGCCCGCCATGGAAGAGAGAAAAAGGTTGACGGACCCGTGGGCGAGGCAGGGTCTGTCAAGACTCTAGAGTCGGGAGTTGGGAGTTTGGAGTCGAGAGTCGAGGTCTGAGAGTCGGCGGCGGTCGCCCCCTTCCCCACTACCGCGCGACCCGACATCTTGCATCGTCTCCTCATTCGTCAACCCACACGGGAAGTCTAAGATACTGCCTTCCCTCCACTACCTACTTATGCAGCTTGAGGAAGGTACGTTCATCTTGGTGGTTCGTTCTTTTCTAGATTGACTCCCCCTTACACCTTCCCCGCCTCCTCAAGACGTCTGGCGCTAGCTGAGGTTTGATGTGTGAAGAGGGAAGGAGAGGTCGGACAAGCAGCTGCCAGAGCCTAAGGTAAGGTAGGAGGTACGGATACATTATAGAGGTTCTGCTGCAGAAGAATGTGCAGCTCCCGTCTCCAGCTGGGAAGATCAGGAAGACTTTTTTACTCCGTACGGATACGGATACCTAATAAATGTATCCATAAGGTACTTAGTAATTCTTCAAGTCTTCCTGCCGGTGACCCTCTTGTCATTTCCGCACCTTCAAACTCTATGTGTGAAGTGCGGATGCTGCCGACGCAGATGACATCCCCAACCGAGTCCTAACTTCCTTGGTTCTGAGTCCTGACTCTCTCAGGCTCCATTCGGTAAATCATCATTTATACGACGGCCCTGACTTGACTGCGGATTGCGGACTGCGGACTGCCTCGGCGCCTGATGAAAATAGACCGAGACAGGGACGGAGACAATTCGATTCACAAAAAGAATCCCTTGACGCCCTACGTCTTTTCCCCGAATAGCATCGAGCGCATCAGGCCTTGGCCTTTCCAGCCTACTCGACCCCCCAGTCTACATACCTTGCTTGGCCTACCGTACGGATGCACGTCTGTGCCTCGCTGTGTGATGTATGATACACAGCAGAAATACGGAGTACGTAGCGGAAGTATTGTTCTTTGCCCTGCAGCCGTCGACAGCTCCATCCGTCCTTGCCGATGTCCAGGCTCCAGCTCCCCTCCACCTCCTCCTCATCCTCCTCCCCCCCTCCCTCCTTTCGGCTGATCGACCGCGACAAAGAAGGGTGCTTCCAGGGCATCGCGCCCCATACCCGCCAGAGCCAGGGCCGGAGCCAGCATCAGAGTGAGAGCCAATCCCAGCTTCCCCCCTCGTCAACCAACGCTATTCCGCCCACCCCTCCTAAATCCACCCTGCCTCGAAACGGAAATCTCACCCCCATCCGGCTCAACTCTCTAGTCCTTGAATCTCTCTTGTTTGCTCGCTTGCTTGCTGCCTCCTTTCTTTCGCCCATCCTTTCTACACTTTGCAATCTTGCTGGCAGAGCAGTAGGTATCCCACTCGTCACAACACGAGCAGCAGTCCCCGTCACGGGATATCAGTATTCGTACCTTACAAATAGCAAGACTTCTGGAAGCCCCGACGGACTTGTTCCATGGGCAGATAGGATACCCACCGTCACCAGGGCACACTCTAGTGTACAATACCTACTCAGTTACATACTCCGTACCCCTGCTGCATCCTTCATTCCAAAGATACCCGGTAACCCAGGTGCTTGCTGGACGTCCGAACCAGCAGCCAAACCAAAACGCAAAGCCAACCCAACCAGAAGCCTTGGCCTGCAACCCGTAATCCACAATCGACAGTCGACAGCCCACTGCGGCGGCAGCAGACAAGCAACCTCAAGCACAGGAGCGGAGCACCCAGGAGGTACGCCGCACGAGTCCAGAGTACCGCCCAAATCTACGAAACATCGCGTGTTCCATACCTTAAGCCATTGCCCGGGGGCTCGCATCCGAGGACAGCCACAGAAACACTCGCCTCTTATTAAAACTGTAATCCTCTACTCTTTTCCCTGCCCATCCCGGACGGAAGAGAGAGAGAGCGAGGAGTGTTTGTGTGAGACTGAGAGAGAGAGAGAGAGAAATGGCGACGCAGAATCGGTAAGCATCTTCCTCTCTCCCATCTCTGCTTCTCCTTGCCTTGCTTGGTCTTGCTCGGTTTCTGGCTTCCTTCTTCATCGTCGTCCGGCGTCACCATTGTTGGCATCTTTACCTTATCATCCTCGTGGTCTTGCCCTGCATTGTATGTACTACCTGCTTCCTTGGTCCGTCTGCCTTTTTTTTCTGCCTCATGCTTCTGCCTTCTGCACCGCACACGCATTCCCCATCCGTCCCATCCCAAGTCGCTCATCCATCCATACCCTCCTCCACCCTCCACTACTGCAGTCTGCACCCGCAATTTAGCCCTCTGCAAGGCAATTCGCAGCAAGCGGCGGCAGCGGCAGCGGTAGAAGCAGAAGCAGCACCACCAGTCCCGGCAACAATACCTTGCCAGCTCAAGCTCAAGCACAAGCACAAGCAATCCAACCAAGTATTGTCCCCATGCGTGTGTGCGTAGGAGGTGCATCAATCAGCCAACACACGCTGCGCAACTCAGTTCCCAGCGCTGCGACTCGACTCCTTCAGCGAGGCTAGAAGTGGGGTTCATTTCGTCTCGATCTGTCATGGCGCACCTCACCGGTTGTCAACCGCCAACAGCCTCCTAATTGCGCTGTCCTTCCCATTCCACATCCTCTCCTCCTCCATCCCGTGCTTTGTTTCCCGGCAAAAAACCCCCCTTTTCCGTCATCATCATCATTCGACCGTTCTGTTATTATTCGGCGTTGTTTGACTGCCACCACCATCACCACCTCCTCCCCCACAACTCTCTCTGTCTCTTTTTTCTTTCCCTCTCCTTCGTCGCATGCAGACCTCGCCACCCGCCGCCGCCGCCGCCCACGCTGCGCAGCAATCATGGCTAACGAACGCAGTGTGTACTCGTCCGGCCAGTTCATGAACCCAGGCCCGGCGCCACGACCACCCACCGATCGACCTCGCCTCGCCCTCACCCCAAGCAATACCCTACCTGGCAGTATGGCGAACATGGCCATTTCTCCCATCCGGAGCACGGCGACATCGACCTACACAGGCTCCACAATTTCCCTTCCCATTGCCCGCCAGCAGAGCAACCAGAACGATGGCATGGGAGGCGTCGCTGTCAAGAAGGAGGGATGGGCTTCCGTGAAGGAGTCCAAGAACTTTATCAACCCGTGGAAGCAGAAATATCTCATCCTGCGAAAAGAGTCGCTCGACTTTCACAAGACCGAGGGTGGCAAGGTCTCGTATACCCTCTTTCTGAAAGACGTTGTCAACGTCGGCCGAGTCGAGGCCGCCGGCACCATTTTCGAGATTAAGAGAAACCCCAGCGGGTCCTCGAACAGCCCTGGCGAGGATGACGGCCAGACCAAGACGCTGCAGATTCGCGTCAAGAGCGACGACGACTTGTACGAATGGATTGATCTTATTTACGGCGCCTGCCCTGGAATGGGCGGTGTCAGCAACCCCACCAACTTCTCCCACGCTGTCCACGTTGGTTTCGACCCCCAGACCGGCGAGTTTGTCGGCTTGCCACCCGAATGGTCTAAGCTCCTCAACTCGTCCGCCATCACAAAGGAGGATTATGAGCGCAACCCCCAGGCCGTCTTCGAGGTCCTCGACTTCTACTCCGACCTAACCAAGCGCGCCGAGAACCCCCAGCAATACTCCAGCCTCACTCCTACGCCTCCAGTTAGCAGTCAGCAGAACAAGCAGCTTGGTTATGGCGGCGGCGGCACAGCAGTTGCCCCGCCTCGGCCTATGCCGCCCTCTCAGGCCCAGCGTCAACCCAGCTATAACACGCAGTCCTCATCACAAGGCCAACAACGCCGGCCTTCACCCACGGAGCAGCAGCAGCAGCGCCAGCAGATGCAGGGCATGGCTCCCAACTATCAGCCGGATCCTCGCGAGGAGCAGCGCATGAAGCAGCTGGAGGCACAGCGTGCTCGGGAAAGAGAGATCGAGGAGCAGAACCGGCGGGACCTGGAAGTGTTCAACGCTTCCATCCCCAAGACCAAGACGCCCATGGCTCAGCAGGAGATTGGTGGGTACGGAGGCAGCTCATCTATCCCACAAACAGACAGATACAATCCTTCAAGGGCGGCACCCCCGGCACCCAAAACTTCACAACAGCAGCAGGCCAACGGCCTTCGTGCGCAGCGCCCAGCACCCTCGCCGCCCACCACCGCGGGCACGCCAACACGCCCGCCAATGACTTCGCAACAGAGCTCAAGTTCCATTCGGGATCCCAACCAGGGCCAGCGCATGCCCCGGCAAGACCAGCCCTCGAGCCAGCAGCAACGGTATCCTAACGGCAGCCCCCAGCAGTCGAGGCAACCCCCTCAGGCTCAGGCGCCGCCACCGTCTCGCCTGCCCGCTCCTGTCAAGCCTTTGAATGTGTCCAAGGCCCAACCCGCCGCCCCGCAAAGCGAGGCTGTCAAGGCTGCCGAGGCTGCCCTCACTGCCAAGCCGCCTGCGCAAGAACGCAAGCAGGATGTGCGCATGTCCACCATGTCCGAAGGCGAGGTCATGGCCAAGCTCAAGGAGGCCGTTTCCAAGGACGACCCGAACCTCTCCTACTCCAAGCAAAAGAAGATTGGACAGGGTGCTTCCGGTTCAGTCTACGTTGCCAAGGTCAAGGAGAGCGCTGTCTCGCCTATTGCTCGTGATGTCCTACGTGCCCAGGGTATCAAGGCTCAAGTTGCCATTAAGCAGATGGATCTTGCTCACCAGCCCAGGAAAGAGCTGATTGTGAACGAGATCATGGTCATGAAGGACAGCAGGCATCGCAACATTGTCAACTTCTTGGACGCCTTCTTGCGAAACAACAACGCCGAGCTCTGGGTTGTCATGGAGTACATGGAGGGTGGTGCCCTGACTGATGTGATTGATAACAACCCCAGCATCACCGAGGAGCAGATTTCCACAATTTGCTTGGAGGTAAGAGACACGCCGACACGTGAAACCCGCGCGGGACACTAACACGATGTAGACATGCCGTGGTCTTCAACACCTTCACTCCCAAAACATTATTCACCGCGATATCAAGAGTGACAACGTTCTTCTGGACGCTCGTGGCAACGTCAAGATTAGTAAGTGAGCTGCAATGTGCGTCACTGCCCAGCTACTAACCGGATTGTACAGCCGATTTCGGCTTCTGCGCCAAGCTCACCGAGACCAAGTCGAAGCGTGCGACCATGGTTGGAACACCCTACTGGATGGCTCCTGAGGTTGTTAAGCAGAAGGAGTACGGTCCCAAGGTCGATATTTGGTCTTTGGGTATCATGGCCATTGAGATGATTGAGTCTGAGCCGCCTTACCTGAACGAGGAGCCCCTCAAGGCTCTTTACCTGATCGCCACCAATGGAACCCCGCGCCTGAAGAAGCCCGAGAAGCTGAGCAAGGAGCTCAAGGCTTTCCTGTCGGTCTGCTTGTGTGTAGACGTTAAGAGCAGAGCCTCCGCCGACGAGCTTCTTCAGCACGACTTCCTCAAGCACGGATGCCCGCTGGGCAGCCTGTCCGAACTTCTTGCTTTCAAGAAGCATGCCAAATAAACTGGCGAGCGCAACACAACGCGGTGCAACGATCGGCGCTGAGGAGCGGCTACTTCTGGTGATTAGTGGCGTTTGTCTTGGAGCCGGTGGTATCGTGCAACACCCCCCCTCCCCCCCAACATGCGCGAAAGAAAGCATAGAGACCTCTCGTTCGACCTCGGATGAAACTCTATACACCTCATCAACCATTCACACGACGTACTCATGAAAATTCCAAATTCAATCGACGCGGATATCCTTGACACCCCCTTCTGACTTACGCGGGACGAGAAAATGCTTCGTTCATCCCATCATCGCGGCGGCATGGGAATTTTTTTGCTAATGGTCTCGGTCACATTGCATAGTTGTTTAGTCACCGCTGGGGAAGAATGGTAATTTAGATGCAAGGTATGGCCCGCGACATCTCGGTGGCTCACAGTGGGGAGAGGCAACGGAAGAGATGGGGCAGGGCCAGAGAGACGAGCGTGTTGCCTTGGTCTCAACAGAAAGCCTGAGTAAGAGGGCGAGCCAGATAGCGCTGATAGATAGTCTCAATGGAATGGATCAACGGATATCGCTTCTGGAATGACGTGCAAGCCGACAATCCCAAAATCAGACGAACAAATCCTCGAGTCGGAGACCTCTCTGCGGTCTTTGAACAGCGCATAATCGCTAGGTCCATCGTCGCCTCTGTCTTGCCGTGACATACAGACGGGAACGTCCCCCATTATATAGCGGCAGAGGATCTCGGCCCGCACAGGCTCGGCCAATCGCCGCTCCTTATTGAACGAACACCTTTGCAACATAAAACCCGAAACCGCACTACGTCCTCGTATTCGGACCCCCGTAGCCCTTGCATCCGAGAAAAACGAGATGGCCGCCAACCACGTCCCCCGGAACTGGTTTCTTTCTTCATGCCACCTTTTTTTCCAAACCCGCCCCGCGCCTGAGGTACATACAGTCTTTGCCGAATTTGCGCGAGATTCGGTCATATCTTGCATTTTCGTGCCTGCCGACCGGTGCACGCCATCGCCGCGCGCCGCCTATCCCAACGCAGCAGACCTGCGGGTCGTAACGGCCCCTCCTTTTTTACTTGCCTCGGGCGGCTTAAGCGTTCAAGGGGGCTGGTAGCTCTGGTTGGTTGTCACGTGCTTGTGTGTGTGTGTATGTGTGTGTGTGTGTGCCGCCTGACTGCCGCGTAACCCGGCTGAGAACCATGGACAGCCCGATAGATAGGTCCGGGGGCTCGTCCTCGGCGCCGGGCTCGACGCCGACGGGTACGGCGACGACGCCTCACAGTGGTAGCGGTGGTGGTGGTGGTGGTAGTGTTGCCAAGACGCCTAGTGTTGCTATGCCGTTAGGAAGTATGTCTGCGGCGAGCGCGGTTGGTTCATCTACGACGACGACAACGACGACGAGTACGACGGCCTCGGCTTCGGCTGGGAGGGGCGGCACGCCTGGCGCTACTACGCCTGGCGCTGCTACTGCGAATACTGGAGCGGCTGTCATTTCGAGGCGGTCGCATCCCAAGTCGAGGACGGGTTGTAGGACCTGTAAGAATCGGAAGATCAAGGTGGGTTTTTTTGGGCTTTTTTCTATCGTTTCTGCGTGTTGTCCTGCTGCGAGAGTATAATTTAGGTGGTTGAGCGAGAGTTGTCTTGCATGAGTTAACCTTTCGCATACCCCTTTCTCTCTCTCTCCCCCCTTCATGCCATTATCATATGTCATTCTATGCCTCTCAATCCCATGTCTTGACTAGGTTCCATTTCAAACCCTCTCACCTCCCGTTCTTACCGTTACACCAAACCTCCCCCCTCCCCCCCCCCTTCCCACGAGAACTGAGACAAACAATAACAAAAACCCCCCACAGTGCGACGAACACAAACCCTCCTGCAGGAATTGTATCAAACACGCCGTCCCCTGCGACTTTCTCCAGTCCCAGCGCCACTCCTCGTCGGTCCCGCGCTCGCCGGGGAGTGCTCCGACTCCGGGGCCGATCAATGGAGCGGGCGGTGACCCCCTGGACCTCGGCAACGGCGGTAGCGGTGGGGCCGGCGGTGGCGGCGGCGGCAGCAGCAGCATCGACCTCTCCCTGAACCTCATCGACCTGGAGCTCATGCACAACTTTACGACCTTTGCCTTCAACACGCTCTCGACGGACCCCGTCGTAAGGCAGATGTGGAAGGTGCCCGTCGTCCGGCTGGCGCTCGAGTGCGACTACGTCATGAGGGCCCTCCTGAGCGTGTCAGCGCTGCACCTCGCGCACCACAGGCCCGAGAGGCGGGATTTTTTTATCAGTCGGGCCTTGACGTATCACCAAATGGCGAGCCGGACGGCCATTGGGTTGATGGGCGCGCTGGACGGGGAGAATTGCGAAAAGTTGTATCTGTTTTCGGTGTTGACCATCTTTTTTGGTATGTTTGCCTGCCCCACCCTCCCCCCTTTTTCAGCTTCTCAACGGAGCACGAAAAGTACGATTTTCTGCAGGAACCAGACCTAACACCCCATCACAAAAAGCTCTCGCCTGCCCACGCAAGTCCTCCGACTCGCTGATCATGGGCGAGTCCTCCTTCCCAGACTGGCTCTTCCTCCTGCGCGGCACCCGCTCCCTCCTGGAGGAACTCGACCCGCACACCTACGCCGGTCCGCTGACCCCCATGTTCAACCACGGCCGCGAGCGCTACTTGCACACGCGCGACCATGCCAAGGTCCACTCGGACCTCCTCGCGGACCTACAGCGCCTCGTCAACAAGACGTGCGGCGACGCGGCCTTGCTGCCCGTGTACAACCGCGCCATTGACGAGCTGCGGCGGACGCTGAGCGGGTTTCTGTGGGACGGCGGGCGGGGCATGGATATCACTGATGCCTTTGTGTGGAAGTACCTGATGGCGGAGGATTTCTTGCCGTTGTTGAAGAGCCCCGGCGCGACGCAGGAGGCTGTTGCCATTTTTGCGCATTTTTGTATACTGCTCAAGAGATTGGAGAATGAGTGGTGGCTTCAGGGGTGGGCTACGCATCTTATTTCGAGGGCGTGGGCTGTGCTTGATCAGGATCATCGGCTTTGGATTCAGTGGCCTATTGAGGAGCTTGGGTGGGTGCCTCCTTGATGACGACGACGATGATGATGATGATGATCGGGGCCGGGTGGGTGCGGGTTCGAATGGGGATGCTGGAGTTTGCGTTTGGAGGAGAGAGTCTTTGCTTGCCATTAATGTGTACGATACGACGACCTATGGCTGAGCGATTCGAGGTCAATTTGGTACAGAACAATATTGCATATGTCGTTGTAGCTGTCGTATATCCAGGAATGCCGAGAGTCCTTGCTGAGGTAGTCCTTTCAACAGCAGCACGGAAAAACCGAAGAGGTAAAAGGCGGGAGATAAGTGATTTCGCCTTTCCTCATCCCGAGCAGCTTTTTCAGCGCATTACAAAAGGGAATATGAATCATCAGTGTAGGTCTAGACGGCCCAAATGGACTTCTCGGAGAAGGAAGTTTTGCTTCTGCTTCTCGTCGTGGGCGCCGGAACGCTGCCGAGTGCGAGCTGAGAGGTGCAGCTGCGATGAGGCTCTTGGTGCAACACCCGCAGGGGTTCGAATCCGAATCTAGAGCCTTGTCTTCTCATCCCGTCCCTACCTTACCTGGCGGTATAGCCAGCGTTGAATATACCTAGGGTAGACTACAGCTCCACAAGAGGTGGAGATCCGGCCGGCGCCGCTCGACGTGCTGCCGAGGAGGGCGGTGGCATAGCCAAAGACGCCGGCGACGGTGGTCTTTGTGCTCGACGACGTCGACTTGAAGTACTGCTGCAGCCGGGTGCCGACGTTGGCGGCCGTCTTCTTGGTGCCCGTGCAATGGGACTGGATGATGACGCGCTTAGCGTTTAGGGACTCGTGGAAGGCAGCGTGGATGTAGACTCGTTCGCCAGTCAGGGCAACCTTGCTAACTGTCGATGATGTCAGACAATGTTTACGGCAGTAACGCCATAAGTAGCTGTATAAGATGCCGAATTCTTCTCAAGCAAGATGGAGGCAGACGACGAGAGACGAAGGCTTTATGGCTACTTCCTGACTCCTGGAAGAGAAGCCTACCCCCCTGGAGAGAGCCCTTCTCGGGCCTCAAACCAGTAGTAAGTTGCATGACAGAGAAGAAACTTGAAGGATGCGAGTGTGAGGCCACGGGCATTCCACCACGGTTGTTTCCCAGTGGTTCGGGATGCGGGTGTGAAGGATGGAAACTATCCGACAATATCCAAGATGGATACGAACAGGAAGGAAAACGCCAACCTAATCACTAACCGAGGCGCGCAGCCGCGGACGGATTCGTACAGGGGGGGGCATCTCGTAACGGATCGACATATCTTACTGCAACTGAAGCTATCCCCGGCTGCTTTGGTGTACAAATGGAACCATGGTTGGGAAGAGGCAAAACACCCCCTTCCTTAGTAGCTTAACAAGACGTCGATTTGGTGAATGAGTGTGCCGGGTTCGGAGTTTAAAGTAAATAGAGTTGTGGGCCGGCTCGACTCTGGTTAGCTGTTTATTCTCACTACCGACCGCCATCGACGAAAATGCGTTCTCGGCAAGGCTTGGCTGCGTGCCGTCTTGATTTACGGAACAATCGCGCCAGGGGTGGCACTGGGCTAGTTCAGGGCTACCTAATCTCGGCAGCGACAACATCGTACGCGCGTGTATCCGTACATGACAATTGTTTGCCCCGCATTCATGCTCGGTCTAGCCCCCATATCCTACAAACGTCCGTCCATTCATTGAGTCTTCGACCTGCCTAACTGAGCGTTAAAGCCGGGGACGACCCAATGAGGAACTTCAATTCGCCTCCTCCTGGAGACTGTCAGGAGACTGTCGTGGCACAACATCGTCATCTTCATGACACTTTCTCTCTGTCTCTTCGCTTGGCCCAGTGAGATCATTATTATTCCTGCAGCACCCACGCAGCCTGACATCGCCTCTATACCATCGACTCATTGAAGCCTTTGTGTCTGAAGAGAGATTCTTTTGACATTGCTTCTCTTTATTCAACTACCATCCCTAGTCAGAAACGAGTCATCATACATGCGCTCTCATCACCGTAGCCGTAGCCGAGGGCCTCTCTCATTCACGGCCGCCCTGACATTAGGCGCCGTCATCGTCCTTACACTCTACTTTTACTCTCCACTGCAATTCTTGACAATGTCCTCTGAATCCTCGTCCTTCCTCGACAATCTCGAGCTGAGCCTCTCCCAGTCCGGCACGTCGCCCCCAAAAATCTCAGTGCTCGTCAAGAACACCCACCCGGACACGCCCGTGACGTTCCTGAAATGGAACTCCCCGCTTGACCCTGCGGCCCTCGCCCTGGGTCAGGTGTCCATACAACCGGCTGGGGCCTTCAAGCCGATCGAGGCCCACGCCATCATGATCAAGCGCAAGATGCCACCCGGCGCCGAGTCGCTCGTGACGCTGCGGCCTGGCGAGAGCGCGGACCAGGTTGTCGAACTGCGCGAGCCGAGGGTACCGGGATATGTGTTGGAGGCTGGCAAGGCCAAAGTGGCGATGAAGGGGAGATGGATGGCCGTCTGGCCCGGCATGACCACGGAGGAGGTATTGCAAAGTCCGGAAACGTTGCGGTCCGTCGGTGCTGGCGCAGGATCCTTGATTGGGGAGTGGGAGACGGAGACCATTGAGGTTGGAAACTGAGCTTGTGGTTTTCTTTTCCACGATGTTAGAAGTCTCAATCGTCCGATTGCTGCCGAATACTGTCCACTGTCTTTTTAACGAACTTAGCACCGCATCAAACGAAAGTGTGAGCTGAAAATAGCGCTAGCAAAATAAGAAGGCAACTCCAATTTCAGCAAATAACAGTGTGGATGAGTCCGTCCTTTGCTGTTCTTGAGAATCATCGTTATGTGAGTGGTAAGATGCCCAAGATGTGGTTGACAGTATAGGCGAGATCCACCAGACATGCCACGTTGTCATGTCTCTCCCACACGGGAATGTTCTTCCGTACCGCGTTGCTGTTTCTTAGTTCGTAGCTTTGATAAATGTGTATTCATATCTGCAACTCTGTCGCTGAGTGGTCGATAAATAGACGTGGGGTTTGTCAACCAGTACATATGGGACCCCAAGTCTTGATACTCATCTGCTGTGTCTGGTGTGACGAGAATAGTGACGAACCCTGTGGTTGATTACTTTGAAAAACAATCCTTCGAGCAGTCCGGATTGAGGGAGAATAGACCTACCCCAAGCAAGCTGAACCAAGTCCATAGCGATGCAAACGAAGAATTGGAGTAGACGAGAGATAAGTAGCACAGGCAAAACAATGACGCCTATAATGACATGAACGTACGTGATCCATCGTTTAAGCTTTGGGGCCTTCAAGTCGGAGTATGCCACCAAGACCCTCCGAGCAGGAAGATCAATAAAAATGTAGGCTACCCAGAACCATATGTGCCCCGAAAAGCTAATTTTGTGGTTGATTTGATGGCTTGAACCAGGACCACCACGTTTGCGGTCCTTTTCGGACTCCTCGTCGACCTTGGCCTCCTCCTCATGGTGCTTGGGCGACCTCCGCACGTCGTTTCTCCGTATCGCGTGTGCAGGGTTCATTGAGCTGCTGTTCATCTTCGCATGAGAGTAGTTGTTTATCGCCGTCGAAACTTTCTTTGCGTTCCCCAGCGCTACAAACGTGAGGGCAAGCGCAACGGCGGAACATACAACCATGGGCTTCAGAACATCATGTGGCGGCGTTTCGCTCATGCTAAATATGCTGGCCGCGAAGCCGAGAGGCAGAAAGACGACAGTAACGTACGTAAAGAGTCGAACGTTTTCTGCGTCAATTACCGAGACGTTGTCGCGGCTCTGTTGCTGTTCTCGAATGATCTGATCCTTCAGTGACCGGATGTCGCTGCGCTGTTTCTGCAAATCTCTGATGCGGCGGCCGGTCGCCGCTTGCATCTTTCCGATGAAGCCGCGGTACTTCCGCTCGTCGTTACGTGTCCAACGTGGTCGCTCTTGGCCCCTATCTTGCTCGCGCGTCTCCCATTTAGAGACGGTCGACAGTACGTCAGAGAGCTCTTCCTCTACTACCTCAAGTATCTGCTGGTAGGTCTGCCACTTGGTGCTGGATGAAAGGTATTCGACACTGTTGAGAGCCGAGAATGAGATGACGCCGCGTTTGTCGCCCAGCTCATGTTTGACCATTTCGAAGATCCCTTTAGTGCTTCGCAAAATCTGCTTCATGATCCTGTCAAAAAGAAGCAGCTCGAGCACTTTCCTTTGCCGCCAACCTTGTTCGTCCCATGGTTCATTATCACGTGCGTCTTCCCGCATCCCATAACCTGGAATGTATTCTATAAAGTGGCAGGTCCAGTACCGGTCAAAGAAGTCTCCAGAAATCCGAAATCCCATCGAGGCTTGCGCGAGCTTCCACTTGGCGTTGCCCGGGAGCTCCTCACAGCTCAACGGGGGGATTCCCCGATGCGGCTCATAATTCTTTTCGACCAGCCGATGAAAGCTGAGATGGAGTTCACTGTTCCAAATGTTGAGGACCATTGTTGTTTCTTCGAGGAACTGGTTTTCGTAGTGGAAATGGGAGTCAAAGAAACGGGACATTGCTGCTTGCTCATCTGGTGAACTATTGACGTAGCAGACTAGAGCACTTTCGTCAACCGCTTTCGGTAGCCATATGAGCCTTTTTTTGGCCTTCTCAGCTGTGCGAGGCAGCTTACAGGCGGAGAAAAGGTCAAAGTTGCCCTTGGTGTACCGAACGTCGTCACCGGACGCTCTCTGCTGCTTACTGAGATTCTTTTGCTTTCGGATATTTCCTACCAACGCCAGATTGTCCAAGTATTTGAAGAATGAATCGGGATTTACACCTTGAAATTTCTCCGACTCTGGAAATTCCCTGATGTATGCTTCGGCAGCTTTGGTAACAACGGTGCCTCCATGGCTGCTCTCTATCGGTGTCGACAGTTCTGCACCTCGGCATGGAAGTCGTAAATAGTGTATTCATTGGTACCATAAAAAGATGGAAAGTTGTAGAGCCATTCTTCCTCCAAATCGACGATGCTGCTCTGGTCAATGAGGCTGTTGAACGGGGTACTCTTTTTCATAGCCGTTACCTTTGGCTTTTTAGGCTTGACTCCAAGGTAGTTGCTGGGAGAGAGGCTTTGGGCTTCAACTGTCTCGGCGGCAGGTACTTGGATTGTAGGCGACCTGTGCTCTTGCCTTTTTGGCTGTTGTGTGATCATCTCTGCGACCTCATTGAAAGGGTGTTGTGGTGTCGTTTTCGTTGCTGTGAATCCTGGCGACAACTCGGGACCTTTCTCAGAAACATCTTTCAGTGTAGAGCTGATTTTCCAACAATGCGTCAGAAGAATGTAGGGAATTTCGAAACTGGCGTGAAAATAAAAATCCCGATCTTCCGCCCTAGCAAACAGCCTTGGCTCTTTGGTTGTTCCGTCAAGCTGCCCATAAAAGAGTCCGTTTGGACTGGTGGTCCGAAACAGAACATCGAATGCAGTTTTGACCAAGCCTTTTGGTGATCTTTTATTAAGGCGCATTTTTCTGGCCCCCATCATAATTGCCAGCGCATAGCGCATCGAATTGTCCCACCCTGTCTCTGAGTTCTCGTTGTGATGCACCTGGGCCTCAATCGTGTTGTCCCACACCTCATCAATCAATGTTGGCAAGAAGAAGTCCCGCTCAATGCCGTAGAATAGGGCGGTGTCACTGGCATGAAGCAAAAAGCGCGTCTCTCGAGAAGATCGTGTCGTTGCCAGCATGCGTTTCTTCGACACGTCGTTCTCGACTGTGAACCGCCGTAGGATGTCTCGTTGGACAACATCAGAGTCGAAATGTCGGAAAAGCTTCTCTTCATAACCGTTGGTTCTGTCCCGCTGACCCATGCCATTTTCTTTTCCGTTTTCTTGACCGTTCTCAGGGTCCTCTATAAGAGCCATCTGACCATGACCCGGAAATTTCTTCGTGTCGGAAGATCTCTGCCGGTCATCTTCGATCGCTCTCAAAGCTCTCCAGATCCAGACATGTTCATTCAGTCTGTACTTGTTGCACCCTTCATCTTGTGCATGAGGCCAAACGTGGGAAGTACGCTTGTCAGACTTGTGAAGTGTATCAACCCAAGCTTTGCCAACCTTCCGGATAACCTGTCGTGCCAAGTCCCTGTCGTCTTTGCTGTTATAGAGACTCGAAAACTCGGACGCCTTCATAAGTTGGAATGGTGTGTCGGTGAAAGAGTTACTTGGAATGAAAGATTCGGAATAAGCCTCGGCGACCATGGTTCGGCCTGTTGCCCAATAGTTCGCCGCGAAGACATTTTCTTCCGTCAGATGAGCTTTTAAAAGCCACTTCAAATGGCCACGACAGACCAAGTCGATTCTTCGTTGCAACGGCTTGTAAGGATGCTCAGGATAGGATTTCTCGATGGCATTCAAACGTTTTGCAATTTCAAGTAGAAATGAGAATGCAAAGCTAAGGAGATTAGGACGTGTTGAACAAAGACAAATGAAGACGCCTGAAGGGCCAAAAGGGGGAGGGGTGCTATCTTACAAACTTGCTGAAGAACACACTCGATGCCCTGATACGTCGCCACATGTTAAAGCAACTGCCGCAATTTCTCCCTCCACCAAAGGTTTTTCGATGGGCAGAGCACAAGTGGACAGAATGTGCTCTAGGTTCCGACGAACAACAAAGTCAATGTGGTTGACCAGGCTGTCCGTTGGTAGCCCATGTGGTTGTGTATCATTGGCCGATAAAGAAGATCTCATCCAGCGAGCAAAGACTCCTCCGGATTTCTCTTCCTCGATTTCTGCGACGGGCTTGCCGTAATCTGAAGGGTGGAAGGCGGTGAATGACACTGACGCAAGATGCTTGTTAACATCCGCCCAGGCCGGCGGAATAAGGAATTCTTCCCATGTGGCACTAGCCTTGGTTAGATGTACCATCTTGTAGGCGGTGACAACCTCCATCGTGGCCTTCTCCTTCAAAGATTGGACCAACAGTCTGGTGTCATCCGGGCCATTCAGGCTGTTGGAATTCCACATGACTGCTTGACCATCTATGAACACAGATACCACGACTGCAATGGCATCCGAAAGCTCGACTGGTGGGTCCTCGGGGTTCGTTCCGGTTTGGTCGACTGGTGGTAAATTTGCTTCTTCCACCTCCTTGCGCAAGAAAGGATGAACCAAAGCCCACCCATAACCGTTTGGGCTCAAGGTTTGAAATCGGGTGATCCTTCTAGGAAGGCTGTCGAATTCGTCAAAAACTTTCAAAAAGTTCAAGTCTTGGAGGCGCATGCCCCTCGCAAATTCGATCGGAACAGCCGCCTCGGCTACCCCGATGTTGGTAATCAGACATTGCTGCAGGATTGTTTTCTCATGAACCATCCACTGCGTAGTGAGTTTGGGTCCCAGTGGTTCGTCTTCAACTTCATACCGCGGCCATCTGTCGTGGACATAGCCTAGAAGACGGCATTGTTCAAGATTTATGATGGGAATCCGCAGGCCGTACGAAACTCTCATTCGACGTCGATCTCGCCGCATCTCGAGCAGTTGCTCAGCTCTGTCACCCACCCAATATGGCTCGTCTATGTCGCGATGATCTGCAGAAAATATTCCGGAATCACTAACACCCAGATAGTTGCTGAATTGCATCAGGTCGCCGTACGCATTAACGGTCGCCGTGACTCCATTATCTCCAAACGAAGCAAAACACTCTGGGTTTGGCGGTTTGACCCAATTACTAATTTGGTCTTCTTTGGGTTGGAATGCGTCAAGTGCTATGGGGAACTTTCTGTTATGGCCTGCACGGAGTTAGTTGGTTAATTTGGGTAGTCTTCGCTAACTCACGATTGATGTAGCTCTGAAAGACATCGTCATCCTCTTTAGGAACATTGTACGCCTTCCAGAAGGGCTGTTGTTCCACGCCATGTGTTCCCATCATCGATGCTGGACGCCCGCTCTCGCGTTCCGACATGTTTGCGTCCTCTAGAGTTGCTCCAACTCGTAGCCTGCTCACTTGGTTGGCCGCATCTGCTATGAGAGCCTGGGCGGGGCCAAGCCGTAATTATATGCATGTTGCCAAGCCTGGTCCATGTTGTAGACAAGGATGTGGAAGGCATTTCCCAATGTAGTCCTTCCATCCTTGGTTCGCCGTATCTTTGGGTTGCGCTCGCGAATATCGATCACGAGGCTATTTCCACTCTGGGCTGCTGACTGCATGTCGCTTGCGCCACTTGCATGGGGGAAGTCGTGGGTGACGGTAAGGCTGTGGAAAACGCTGGCAGGTCTGGGAAGGCGAGGCTTGCTGTATCTAGGTTGCAAGTTCCGTGACTTCTAGGCTCCCTTGGTGACTTCCCATCTAATTCTTTTGAAAATCATAGCTACCACATCATTGTTGAAGGAGAGGACTTGGTGCCATTTTGGGACAAATTGTAAGGTCATGAACAGATCCTGGAAAGACTATAGCAATGACATCGTCACTCTCTCGAATGTTGCATTCTAGCGCTTTAGATATGGTTCATGTGGGGGGATGTTGAGTGTAGTCTGGTATCACTTCTCATGCTGACACTTCTCTTGCTACCACCAATGTTTTTGAGTTAGTCTGGTCCTTCTGATCGTCCTTCTGGACACCATTACCCTTTCATAGACCGCGCCTGGATCTTCTTTTTTATATTCTACCACCGAGAACGAAATTGTGCTGGAAGTGTGACTGATCTGACATAAGTTGCTGCCACCCTCTGCGCTTGTGGACTTCCCCCGAGGTTTATCCAAGCAGCTTCTGCCACATTGCTAGTCCCAATGCCGCCACAAAAGATGATGACGGTGACACAGGCAGTAGCGGTAGCCTGGCAGCTCGTCGTTTCGAGCGGCTGAACTCCTAGGCGCGGCAGGAAGAGTCTCTGAGCTGAGTGGATCAAGTCAGCTGCATCTCATTCGTCTTATTTCAATCCTTAAGTGTAGAGGCATATACATGTGTCCGTTGTTTAGGCCATACTTCATCGCCATATCGAGTATCGGCCTGGTTTCCTAAAGGAGTCACAAGCAATCACTGGGCCAAAGGCTTAAGATATAGAAGGATTTACATCGCAGGCACGCCGTCGGGCAATAAAGACAACGGCATGGTTGCTTCAGAGCTTCAATTAATCTCAATTGTGTTGGTAAACGAAGGACGGCCATCTCCCATTTGTTCCATGCGACGTCAATCCAACGACACATTGTCCCGGGGCTCGTGAGTATGCGAATAAGTGAACGCAAGACCCAGCAAGTCTCTCTCTCCCTCTCTTTCTCGGGTCGGCCCTTGGCTCCAATGCTTCTATTTAAGCTGCGTTCAACACAGGAATAGTAATCTATCGTCTTGATCCTCACCTACACTCTCACCTCCTGGCTCTAACATTCTGCTTCATTATGCTAAGGAATTAGATGAGTGGATCAGGAAATTCAGATCTACTCCTGGTTGTTTCTATACCACGCGGTCAAGGGATGGATGGAGAGTCGTAGTAAAGGGTGTGGTGAAGTGAAACCTGCATCTAGATGTCTCCCCGTTTACTGATATTTAAACGCGATTGCGGGCAGTAGCAGGACCAATCAGTCCAACAACACCACTCTGCAGAACGATGACACGTCGCAGCAGATCACAGCTCTTGCTACGCTGGCCTTCTCGCCCCGACTTACACAACCGTTTGACAGGTTCCGTTTACACCCGTGGACGCGTCGTGGGTGATGCATCGCTTGTCCAGACATTACGCTCTGTACGGAGAGCCGAGGAAACGAAATTTCGCATATCACATAGCATCAACATCATCCCATGCAGGATACATCGTGACACCCTACCGAGCTTACCTGACATGAGTATCTTGTGTCCGGGTCTGGCATCGTACGAGTGCGCGTCAGGACGGGAGTAACAAGACACCTGCGCGGGGTGTCGTTGATCAGTAGGAGGGTTGTGAGACAGCAAGCAGCTCTCCCGAAGCCCGTCTCAGTCTCCGGCAACGGTAAAGCAACGAGCCGTTGCCTGCGCCAGCTCCCTGCCTCCGTTGACAGTTCATCTCCATGTCCTTGTCGAGAGGCAGTCTGGCTCGTCTATAAATGACCCATAGACCTCGGACGGAGATGAGGAGAATCAGGCTCTTCTTGGCCATCAAGCTTCAGATTCAAATTGAGAACCAAGCAAGACTTTTCATTCCACATTACTTTTCCACCCGCCCCAATTACTGCAACATCACCATGCCAGGCCTTCCTACCGCTACGGATGAGGAAGTCGGCTTCCAGCCGATCCCGTCGAACCCCTTTCTCAAGCAACCCGGTTCTATCCCAGGATGGGCTTCCAAAGGCAAGTCGTGGGGTGCCTTCATGTCGCCGACCGCCTATGAGCCCATCGGAAATGAAGGGATCATTCACTTCAACCCTATCATCATGGTCTTCATATCCCTCATCAAGAAAGAGGACCTGACTGAGGCCATCCGCTCGGCCATGGAAAAGGTCCCGGACTTTATGAGAATCATGGAGATTGAGGACGCGCAGACCTTCTACATCTTTGCGAACAAGATGCTCAAGTGGACGCCTACCGAGAACGTCGATGCCAAGGACATTTATGATATCCTGTGCCTCTTCTACTTCATTCTCGACCAGCAGCCGCTGCTCCAGGACCAAACACCCATCCACCCGAGCTCGGTCGGGCTGCCCCTGACCCCGCTCTCGAGCTGGATCGTGGTGTTTGCGCAGCTTATCGGCCTCTTCATGGACACCCCCGCGTCTATCAGCGAGGCAACGTTCCAGACGTTTGTCGACTCGCCAAAGTACATGATTAAGGAGGAGGCGCTCATCCCCGAGGGCGGTTTCCGCACGTTCAACGACTTCTTTTCCCGACACCTCAAGCCGGGCGTGAGACCCATCGCGGACCTTGACGATGACAGGGTCATCACCTACCCGGCGGACTGCACCTACGACAACTCGCTTCACAACCAGAGCATCGTCAACATTCAGGACACAGGTATCATTGAAATCAAGGGCCTCCCCTGGACGATCGGAACCCTGCTCCAGGGCAGCAAATACGCAGACTGCTTCCACGGGGGCGTCTGGATGCACGCCTTCCTCAACACGTTCAACTACCACCGGCAGCACGCGCCCGTCTCTGGAATGGTCATCGAGGCCAAGAACATCCAGGGCGCGGCCTACCTTGAGGTTGACCAAAAGTGTCGTCCGATCCGGAAGCTCTTCCTGACGGCCAAGGACATCGAGGACGACCCGGCCTGCCGGCCCGAGGCGCCCGACTCCCCGGGGTACCAGTTCCTCCAGACGAGGGGCCTGATCGTCATCGACAATCCGATCCTTGGAAAAGTGGCCGTGCTGCCGATTGGCATGGCCATGGTCTCGTCGGTCAAGCTATCGGTCCGCGCGGGGCAGAAGCTCAAGAAGGGCGACGAGATCTCGACTTTCCTATTTGGCGGGTCGGACATTATCTGCGTGTTTGAGCCGCGTGCCAGGTTGACGCCTGAGCACTTTGTGCCGTCGCCGAAGGATGACTACTCCAGATATGGGAGTGTGTTGGCGAGGGCGCCCGGGCAGGGCTCGAATGGGACTTCGAACGGGCAGCATTGATTGGATTAGGTCATGCTCTTGTCTGTACTCTGTAGGTGATATCTGAGCCCGAATCATGTTGAGAGTGGATGACTCTTTTCCTCTGCATTCGCCGTGTTTCCGAACTGAACTTTGCAAAGACGACGGGATTCTCAAAAGGTCCATGACTCCGAGATGACAAACGTTGTTCGTGCCCAAGTGTGGGTTTCTTTTCTCCAGGCAAACTGGCCCCGAGGCCTCCACAGCTTGGGGTGGTGGCGGCGGCGACGGCGGCGAGCCTCATGATTTCAGAGTCGCGGTCTGTTCCTGAAACAAACTCAGCTCGACGGAGACCAGAAGGAAGACGAAGGCCTTGGAAACGCAAGGTGAAGAAGCGGACCGGCCCGTTGAAGATGGGGAACGCTTTCGAGGCAAGCCGCAAGCCGCAAACTGATCAAAAGGCGGTGACTATGCATAGAAAAGGGGAAAAAGTGATGCTACCTCAAGTAATGCATGTTTGCGGCTCTTGTATTCAGGGGTATTGTTGTCAGCCTCAAGGCCAAGAAAAAGACGTTGGAAAAAAATAAACGAACGCTTATTGAATGGCTGGGAAAACGGAGTCGGTCGAGGTTGGGTGACGTTGCAAAGCCACTTGCGCTTGTGCAGCTTGACGTGTTCGACGGTGGGACAGCGCTTTGATGCTGAAGCATCCAGGCTGCACCTGTTTGCTGGTCGCTGGGTCCCGTCAAGAAACAGTTTGCCCTGTGTGGCATGCAGGTCTGTACGGGTGACTCATTATCAGATCCGAGACCTTTTTCTCTGCTGCCTTTTCCTCGCCGTTTCACTGCCACTGCGTATCCGAACTGTGATCCCCAAAGTCGACGAGAAAAAAGGTCGCTCAAGACCGCAAGGTGCAAGTAAAGCTGCGCGCCGCGCCTGCCAGGTTCATCCAAAATTTAATTAGTCCCCAGCCACCCGTTTGCTCGATTGAATGGGGAACCCCAGCTAAAGAAGTGGGTTCTATCACGTGCGATAAGAGCTTCTGCCTATCGATAAGCTGCTCACCGTCGTCAAGCCAGGAGTGTGGCGCCAAGCAGGACCTCGTTACCCCGCGCAACCACGTCTGCAAGGTCGGGTCGGGTTCCAGTTCCAGCCGTCAGCGGAAGACCTGCCCCTGCTGCTGGTGAGCTCACAGACTTGGCCAACCCACACTCACCCTCTCTTTTTCTTGCGACAGCCTGCCTTAGGTAGTAGTCTCTCTTCACTACCTAAAGATTACTAGTACCTCGTGGTCTATATCGAGAGATTTCTTTGTTCAACCTCACTCTTTTGAGTTGGAGTAGAAGAAACACCGTCTTCTCTGCTTCACTCATTTACCAACACCGAGATCCCACCCACACTTACCTCCGGACGTCTCACCGACCGGCTCATAGGGACCCTCCCAACCCCTCCAAGACAAACACATTCCTCGGGGGTCCCTTTTTCGAGTCGAGTCGCCCACGATAGAGACCAGCCCACCCACCTGACATCCCGCATTCCTCAACTCTACCGACGCCGACTGAAGGACCGCTTTGCCCGTCGTCGCCATCATGGCGCCGGCAGATGGGTACTCGGCGCCGGGCGTCGCTTCCTACGACTCCAACACAATGACGGTTGGCGATGGCACCTGGGACTTTAGCAAGAACACTTTCCTATTGCCCAACCTCGTCGGCCTCAATTTCGAGACGATGCAGTACAATGGTGAGCATCCTCTCCAACTCGACCTTCACCTGTGCCGGCAGCCCGACTAACACGCGACACCCACAGGCATGGGCAATCGCTTCTCCACAGTCGCCCAGTATCATACTCTAGTACTCGCCCATGGTGTCATGGCCGCCATCATCTTCCTCCTAATCGTCCCGTTGGCCGTCTTCACAGCCCGGTTCTACACGGCGAAACCAGGCTACGCGATACCCTACCACGCTCAACTCAACATCCTCGCCGCGCTCATGCTCGTTGCCGTCTTTGTCCTGGGCTGGTTCGCAGTCGGCCCCGAACGAAGCTGGACCAATCCGCACCACGCAATCGGCCTGGCCATCTTCATCATGTTCCTCCTCCAGATCATCGGTGGCCGGCTTGTGAGACACATCAGGGGACGTTCGCTTCGCAAAATGTTTCACCGCTGGAGCGGGCGGCTCATTGCGCTCCTCGGCATCATCCAAGTCCCTCTCGGTCTGACTCTCTACGGCTCGCCCAAGTGGACTTTCGTCATCTTCTCCCTATGGCTAGCCTTCCTGTTACTCGTCTACTTCATCCTCAGCTACCGTGCCGAGGGCGCAGACCACCGTGGTCGCGAGACTTACATCAGCGGAGGCCGCTCTGAAGGCCCGAGCGGCATCACCGAGTCGGAGTACTACAGCGATGTCTACACCGAGAAACCCAAAAAGGACCGGAAGTGGCTGGCTCCCCTCGCGGCGGGGGCGACAATCGCCGCTTTGTTCAGTCGCAAGAAGCACAAGGAGAAGGAGAAGGAACTCAGCCGAGAGCGATCGCGATCGAGAAGTCACAGCCGGGGGCCGGAGGTGATTGGTTCACGGCGTGGATCCGCCAGCTATCTCACGTCCCGAAGGGGCTCAGGCACATACCTCGAAGACGAAAAGTTCACCGAAGTCGATTCTCGACGGGACGATAAAAAATCGGGAGGTTTCCTGTCCAAGCTGGCCGGCGTCGGCGCCGTCTTGGGTGCTGGCAAACTTGTGTCCAATCTGATGAAGCGCAAGGAGAAGCAGACGTACGACGAAGAATACTCTGCCGTATCAGTAGAGACACCGAGACGTCGCCCGAGCCGGAGCTACCCCGCTACGAGTGAGTATACCGACTACACAGACTGGACTGAGGACACCCCACCACCCAGGCGTGGACCCCGCGACGGTTCCATCCTACCGCCACCTGGAGGACCGACAGCCGCAGCCGCGGCCCTGAGCGCCGCTGAACCGCGAACCCACCGTCCCCCGCACGCCAGGACCCGATCTCAGTATAGCTTCGAGGACTCGGAATATTCATCGTACGTCAGCCCGTCCAGACGGAGGGACGACCCACCCGCCGGCCCCGCCGGTGGGGCCGGAAAGGGCATCCTCGCGGGCCTGGGTCTGGGATGGTTCGCTAAGAAGCTGGCCGACCGCAAGTCCAAGCGCGCAGAGGAGCACAGGATCCGAGAAGAAGAGGACATGAGGTCCGGCATCACCGGATCGAGGTATACGGGAGACGGCTTCCATTCCCCATCTCGCGACCGGAGAGGCTCCCGCCGCATGAGTGGGCGGCGACCGAGACCTCCCATGTCTGCATTGAGCACCGAAATCACACAAATGACCGAATCCTCCGAATTGGAACCCCGCCCTCCCGGCACAGGCTACGGAGGCCCGCCGATGCCACCCCTCTCCGCCGGTCCCCCACCGCCACCCGGCGGGCCAGGAATTTACCCCGTCGGTGACCACTCCCGAACAACCTTCTCCAGGCACGATGTCGTCGAGTCCGGCATCAGCATGCCAGCGATGCCTCCCGACCCAGCAGGTGTCCTCCACCGCGAATCCGAGAGCGACGCCTACGGCGGCTCGCCTAGCGGCCGGCCCCGACGACGAGACTCCTCCAAGCGCAGGCGGGCCGGCGAAGAGGCAGCCGCCGCGGCCGTCGCCTCGGCGAGCGTGCTCGCGGCGGAGGAGAACGCGCGCCGCCACCGCGCCCAGTCTGAGCGCTCGCAACCCGTGAGCGTCAAGGTCAAGGTCCACGATGACAAGGACAGGAACATCACGCTGCGGAGGCTGACGGAAGAGGAAGCCGCCGCCAGCAGGCGCGGCGAAAGGCGGAGGCGCGCCGAGTCCGTGAGCAGCCTATACGGGAGCGAAGTTGGCAGCGGGCGACGATACCGCCGCGACTCGAGCCAGAGGAGGGCAGAATCGGCAGCCGAACGAATGGCGGAGACGGGAGCAGGAGGAGCAAGAGACGGTAGCCTCCCGCCGCCGAACCCTGCCTTCGCCGCGGGCCGACAACCAAAGGACTCGGCATATTACTCGGGTGGCCCGCCGCCACCTCCGCCGGGAATGATGGGCGAAGGAAACGTCTCGAGCATAGGCAGCGAGAACACCCACGGTACATGGAGCCAAATGAGCAGCCCCTCGCCCAGTGCCGCAGCAGCCCAGAAGACTAACCTCGTCGAAACCGCAGCAGCCGATAATCGTCGCAGGCGCAGGCAGGAGCGTAGACGGAGCAGCGCGAGCCGCCCCACGGGCGCCGACATGTTTGATTAAGTAAGGAGTTTTGAAAGAACAGAAAACCCCCGTAAACGACGAACGATTTCTACACGACGAGTAAAACCAGCCCTCACCTTTACCATACCTCCTCCTCTATTACGACCGAGACGACGTCGATGTTGGAAGCTCCCTTCTCTAGCATATGGGGTTGGGTAAGTATGTATGATCTGATTGCGGAACAGCAAACAAGCACAGCTATCAGGCGAATGGAAAGAAGAAGAAATGAAAAACCAAAGAAACACGAAATGAGAGAAATGCATTGGGTAGGGGGCTCAAGTTAGACCCCCGAAAGGAGTTATCATTTTTGTCTTTTTTTTTTTTGTCTCGGCATGACTGGTTGGGGGCCTTTTTTCACACCAGAGGGGCAGAGACTTAGATCTGTCTCGTGTGTTGCCGTTTACAATGTATGAAGGGTGACTGCACTCCTCGAATGGATGACTGTACGAAAGAATAACGCAAAGGTAGAAGGTGGTTAGTTGTGGGTATAATTGGAAAGAAAGAAAACTTCATCAATATCGTGATACGCCTCTGCTCGACGTGTCGCTATGTGACTACCAGAACACTTGTATCAAGATGATTGCTGCATTCGTAATGTTATTGCGCCGGCTGCGTGCCGTGTCATTCTAAGCAGGCAAAGCTGCTTCTTCTGTATCGTGGTCTACACCCTCATGACCCTCCTCTCGCATTCTAGAGTGTTGGTGAAGGACAATGAAAAAGGACCTGTGCCTTCCATCCCATCGCTTTGATTCCCTTGATGTGCTCCATGTCCAATAACATCTTGACTCGAAAATCGAAAATTGAAAAATAGGGTGGGTGGCAGAACCCTTTCCGCCTAGGTGGTCATTTCATATGCCCAAACTCCTTGCATGTTTCCCAGGTCGAATCCAATTCCAAGGGGAGACCTCGTTCCCCGTCGTTCCGGCGCCGCAAAACCCAACGCCAAATGAGTGTCTTCCAAGATTTTAATACTCGGCACCACCAAAACTCTTGTTCCTCGTAAGGGTCGCACGCTTGATACTGGCTCGCGGGAGATGCTCGTAACTCTTATTGCGGCTGCGAGCCGTGCTGGGACGACTTCCAGGGGCAGCGTTGTCGCCCTCCTCTGCCGCTACCATGGCGTCTGCTGGCAAGGAAGCGCTTTCCTTGATGCTGGCAATAAAGAACGAAGACACCAGCACGGCGATACCGCCAAGGGCCAGCACGATAGCAATGGAGTGATCGCCTGGAGTGCCGCGAGGCTTCTGCCAAATTCTAAAGATGATGCTCGATCCGACCGTGGCAATGATTTGAGGCGCAGCGATGGCCATGTTGTGGATGCCCAAGATGACACCGGCCTGGTCCGTCTCCTCGCTGTCGCTCAAGTCGGTCTGTTCCGAGTCGGCAGCGGAGTCAATGGTGGAGGGCGACGCCTGCCCTTCGCCCCCTCTACTGGGACTGAACTGCCGTTGCTTTGCCTGGCGTATCTTTGCATCTCTCCGGCTGATCTCGGCGCTGATAATCGCCCAAGGTGCCCAAAGTGTCATTGCCCAGGTAATTCCAACCAGACCGATCAAGGCTGTAGCCGCTTCCACCGTGCGAACAATAACGGTGCAGAACATGGCGCCCGAGAATAGAATCATGGATGCGAACCAAGCCCGCTTGAGGGTGAAGCCGGGGATTTGCAGACGATCCAGCCAGGACGCCTTCTCATCGCCAAACTCTCCACTGTCGCTGTCTCCTGGGAGGTCACCGAGTGGCTGGCTGTCGTAGGTAGGCGCGACGAAAAAAGGGAGGAAGACGTTCGTGAGCAGGCTGACCACTGAATTGATGAGCAGCGCAAAGGTTCCAACCCGAGTTGCTTGCTCGTACAGTCGGTCAAGCTCCTCCGGGGTCATATTGGGATTGGCCTCCAAGTACGGCTCGACGTAAATCTCACCAATGTACGAGGAGGTGTAGAAGAGAAGCGGGAAAAGGCCAACCCACGCGCACAGTTGGACTTGGCAGACTTTCCTGATCTGAGGTGGTAGACGCTTGATTGAGGTAAAAATCTTGCCGAAGAAGGAAAATACACCGGGCCTGCCCTGAGCCGGCGGGCCTTCAAGTTGAGGGTTGCGTTCCTTAATCAGTGTGGTGCTCACTGCAATAGTTGCCGCAAGAGCAATACTGGCGATGGCGCAAAGCACCTTGAATTGACTGTCGCCGAAGAACCAAAGGTATGTCGGGAGGTTGATGTAGCCGGCAATGTAGCCGACTATATTTCCGAAGCCGGTGATGCGGCTCGCCATGGCGTTGGCTGCCTCTTGCTGATGGGCCGGAGCACAATCCACAATGAAGGCCCGGATTGCGGCCTGTACGGTGTTGATGGCGAAGTCGAGGACGTAGATGCCAACCACGGCCACACAAATGATGGCGTTTTTGACGGCGACAGACTCAACTTCGGCGCCAAAAAGACTCATGATGCCACCCACAATCTCCCTGGTCCATGCCAGGAACATGAGAGAGATGATGGTCGCGATAGCCCCGCCGACCATGAAAGGTTTCCGCTTACCCCACGGGAGTCGACAATTATCGCTCAACATGCCGACATAGGGCTGAACCAAGGTGCCGGTCAGCGGGCCAGCAATCCACACCAGGGCCATCAACGACTTGCTCAACCCAAGGGACAGCAAATAGGGAGATCCATTGGACAACTCGACAGACCAGGCGATTTGCAGACCACCGATACTAATCGTCAGGAGAATCAGGTACCACACGCTCTTGGTTTGCTGTGTGTCTTCCTGCTCTGCCAGTACCACGTGATGGTCAAAGTAACCATCATCATCGCTGTTGGGCGAGAGCAGGGGCGATCGCTCACTGGCTACGCCTCTCTCCTTTTTGGGATTCGACGATGCAGATTCGGTGCTCTGCGCGATTGATGGCATCGGACGGCCCCTCCTGGGGGACTGAGACTGGGACGAAGGCATCCTCGGTCGTTGAGCGTCAAGCCGCGGCGACTCGGAAGTGAGGCGATTCGGAGGGTCGACTTCGGACAGGCCCACTAGCGGGGCAATCTGGAGAGCGTTCGTTCGATGCGGGGAGCTCGCCTCAATCGATTGGCACGAGTCTATAGACTGGGACGACTAATCAACAGGCGATGGAGGAGTAAATGAATTCCTGCTAGGATTTTTAGATGTAATAACAAGTGTATGTTCGTTGCCGGGTCGGGCAGACAAAGAAGTTGTGCCGTCACGCGGTCAAGTAGGAGGATGCCACGAGACCCCCGA
This sequence comes from Colletotrichum orchidophilum, assembly GCF_001831195.1. NCBI lineage: Eukaryota > Fungi > Ascomycota > Sordariomycetes > Glomerellales > Glomerellaceae > Colletotrichum > Colletotrichum orchidophilum. The sequence goes on from NW_019173038.1 coordinate 61,709, forward strand.
ACACGGGCTGCTGGTACAAGGTGATTCGATTTCTGACGATGACAGAGCGGCGGCAGGAGTGTGCGTCATTCGCGGGCTGGGAACTGCGCCCTGGCTGAATGACCAACTGTATGGTGCAAGTCGGTTCCTGATTCGAGCCCAGGCTATGCGGTTCGACGCAGGCGAAGGCGAATGAGAAGCTGTACCGTAGGTCGAGGTGGTGTGCTAGGGATGCGCCTGGATGTCCGAGTACCTAATACTAAGGTAAGAATAGGCCTGGTTCCGAGTCTCGACTCGTCAAGCAATGTAGCGGACAGCGGGAGAGCGGCAGGCAAATGCACCGTCCGGATCCGCTGGCAATGGCAGATAGACCAGGGGCGAATCGCAGATGAACTGGCGGTGCGAGGCGAGGGAGGGACACAGCTGTCGACTGTCGACGGCCGACGGACTGAGCTGGACGCGACCTCGGGCAGGTTAGGCTGGCCTGGTCGGATGGATCAAGACTGCACGTGGCGAAGAGGGAGAGCAACAAGTGTGGGCAGGGTGATGGTCGAGACACACATGCAGCGTTGAAAGGGAATGGGGAGGGGGAAGCAGTTTATATTTATTCGCTTGGTTCCGGGCAAGTTGAGTGGTGGAATTGATGGAATCTTCCACGGCTAACAGGGCGCGGGTCTCCGGAACAGGAAGAGGACAAAAGAGCGAGGACGAGAGAGACGCAAGAGAGACAGGAAGAGGCGGGGCCGAGAGTCTAAGTGCCCAAGTCGCGATGGCATCGCACAGAGACGGTGAAATAGCGACCTTGCTTCCTGGCCAGTTCCCGGGGTGGCCCCCGCACTCGGTACGTCATGCCCCTTTGCCCGTAGCTCCTTCACCCGCTACGTTTGCTCCTATCTTTTTTAGGGGCATCGTCCAGTCCCAACTCCCCTAGACGAAACGCCCACCTCATGGCTGCATGAATTCCTGCCGCTGCTGCGCAACCCGGGAAAGACATCTGCACACCGACGTTGCCATTTCATCATGGTTTGAAAGTCAGAAGGGAAACAAAATGGCCAACAAGGAAAGAAACAACATAACAGGCTTCAAGGGGCTTGCATCCTCCGCCGGTACTTGTCCTTGACAATATGGACTCGTGTAAGCCTCGTGCGCGCGCTGCATAAGCCCTTTTCAGTAAGGTACGATAGGGCACAATCTCACCATCTCACCCATCTGGCCCCCCCTCGGATCGCAACCCCGTGTCTCTGCGTGTGGTAGTCTGTAAAACAGCCGCCTCCGGCTGACGGTGCCATCCATCCGGCTGATGAGCCCTCACGAGGGATCTTGGTCAAGTGCTACCCCGGTTTCCCAACAAGTCCTGGCACAGCACCCTCAAGTGTCAAATGTCTTACCGGCAGTGCACATCCACAACACCCTCAGCTCGGATGGTCCCTTCAACCGTTTCCACTGGATCACTTACGGCCCCGGACAAGCTGGGGAAAACAATGGGCCTTCCTTACCTCAGGCAATGGGTAGTTACCTCACTGCTCAGCTTCGTTGGGCCCAGTATTTGCCCGAATTCTAGAATCCGGCCCGCGATGGGGCACCTCGAGCAAGCACGTGCCGTGCCATATTCATGCTTCCTGCAGCAGTCCAGGGCCGCAGGTACCTTGGGCAGCGGCCAAGCTCGGCCCAATCCTCCTGCCACTTGCACTCATTGCTCCGTACCTTATGCGTGAAGGTGGAATATGCAATATAAAGCATGGTATCATATCCAGAATTTGATACAAAGAGAATAATTGACCTTATCAGAACACAGACGTCCTTAGGTCACTACTCGACGTGTCCCACAACCCCGTCTCACCGGGTTCGGGCCCGAGCTACGGATACCTTACATTGTACTTCGTGGAGGGCCCGCAGTACCCAGTACTTTAGGATCTGCGCTTGGCGGTGCGTTTTCCGCCAAAAGCTAGTGACACCCGCCCGCGTTCGATTGTAACTCTACCACCCCGCCGAGGCTACGCAAGCAAAACCGCCTGTCAAACACCAGCCATCCAATCACCGCATCACTCCAGAGCCACTTTCAGCCATTATGCATTGTTGCAGCCTCCGACCAGTGACTGGATCCCGTCCCGTCCTGCTTGTCGACGTGCGCTGCGTCTGTACCTCTAGTGGACACCTCTACGAACCTTACTTCCGAACTGACCTTTTGCTGTCCATCGCATTGCCATTGACGCCGAGCGACATCTTGAAAGCTGCCTAGTCTCTACTCTCGTCGTCAGCTCACAACCCTGCGGCGTGCGACGACGACCTGGCCTGTTCATGATCGCCATCCGCCCATCTCGGAGCTCACCCGCGAGCCGCCGGTCGCCCAGCTTCCCTCTCGACTCTGGTTCTTACTCCGTCACCAACCCGTAAACAACGAAACCGTCGCGAAACCACCTCTACGATATGATATCAGCAACGGATATTGCGGGAACGGCCTTGCGCCTTGTCCGTATGTGATCCATCGACACGCTGCCTCTCGCAGGCTTCGAGGCTGCGTAAGCTGACTTTGTTGTGCTAGAACGTGCCGCCGAGGAGAGCGACCCTGAGGGTAAGCTGTCGAACGATCCCCTCCAGTCTTTGCGCTCCCGATGATTGCGACTAACCACATAACACAGGCTCCGATGGCTCTCAGAAGGAGATCTTTGCGGCATGGGCGCTGTTCATCTCCATTATGCTTCTCATCACCGCCTTCTTGACGAGCTACTTCCTCCAAGAGAGGAAGATCGAGGCCGTCCACGAGACGGTCATCTCAATCTTTGCAGGTTCGTCCCTGTCGCCTTTCCGACACTCGCGCGATGGCATCTAACACATGCTCTAGGAATGACTGTTGGGCTGCTCTTGCTCGTGACCTCTGGCGACTCGATCCGAAACCTCATCAGCTTCGACTACCAAATTTTCTTCAACCTGCTACTACCACCGATTATCCTCGCGTCGGGCTACGAGCTACATCAGGCCAATTTCTTCCGAAATATGGGGACTATCTTGACGTTCGCTTTCGCGGGAACCTTCCTCTCGGCTGTCGTCATCGGTCTCATTCTCTGGCTCTATGCTTTGACGGGCGTCGAGTCCATTAGTATGTCGTTCGTCGACGCCATCTCTGTAGGCGCGACCCTATCGGCCACCGATCCCGTAACCATCTTGGCCATTTTCAACTCGTACAAGGTGGACCCTAAATTGTACACCATCATCTTTGGCGAGTCCATTCTCAACGACGCCATCGCTATCGTCATTTTTGAGACGGCGCAGAAGTACAAAAAAGGCGATGCCTCCAAGCTCGGGGTTCTGAGCTTCTTTGAGGGTATCGGCATCTTCTTGATCGTCTTCTTCGGAAGTTTGTTGATTGGTGTACTTGTTGGAGTTTTGACGGCATTGCTCTTGAAACTCACCTACATTCGACGATACCCCAAGAACGAGAGTTGTCTGGTTGTGTTGATCGCGTATGCGACATATTTCTTCTCGCACGGCATCCACATGTCTGGTAAGATTCTTAATGATTCCCCCTGGGTCGCATTTGCACATCACTAACACTTTCAAAGGCATTGTATCATTGCTTTTCTGCGGCATAACGCTGAAGCACTACGCTTATTTCAACATGTCTCGCCGAACTCAGCTCACGACCAAGTTCATCTTCCAGATCCTTGCGCAGCTGTCAGAGAACTTTATCTTCATTTACCTCGGTCTCGCGCTGTTCACGGATAACGCGCTCCAGTTCCGACCGCTTTTGATCATCATCACTGTTTGCGCTGTCTGCGCCGCTCGCTGGGTAGCGGTGTTCCCCTTGTCCCGCCTCATCAACTGGGTCATCCGCTATAGAGCCCGCCGGAGGGGCGGGGGAGAGGTGAGCGACGAGCTGCCCTACAATTATCAAGCGATGCTTTTCTGGGCTGGTCTGCGCGGAGCCGTAGGTGTCGCTCTCGCAGCGCTGCTCACCGGCGAGAACTCCTACGCGCTCAAAGCCACCGTCCTGGTGGTGGTGGTGTTGACGGTCATCATCTTTGGTGGCACGACGGCGCGGATGTTGGAGATCCAAGGAATTCGCACCGGAGTCGTCGACGAAATCGATAGCGACGACGAATTCGACATTGAGTCGTTTAGCGGCGGACAGTATGTCAAGCGCAACAGCACCGGCATCGGCTACAATCCTAGGCGGAACGGCAGCCTGTCGCTGGACAACATCACCTCGCGCAACGCCGCTCGGCCAGCCGTGGGATCGGAACGCAGTAGCTATGTCTCTGGCTCACACTCGCCGAACCCGATCAAGAGGCAGTCAAGCCTCAGCCGCAAGAACTCTGAAATCGAGAGATCCGACCTGCTGGGACGGAGCGGCAATACGACGGACTCGGACCTGGGAAGCGACATCGACACATCGGACCTCCCGCCCCCGGCCCGCCGGGATCCGCGCCGCACGAGCCCGATGGCCGCTTCCGGAGGAGTATCACAGGCGACCGGGTCTTCCGCCGGCGGCCTTCTCGCGCAGACCGAACCCGCCGCAGGGGCGCCGGCGGCGTCTCACCACGTCTCGGCGACATCTGCCATCAGACAGCTCTTCAGCCACGGGGCCGAGGACGCGGCTGGCCTGTTCCGTCAGTTGGATGAGGACTACATCAAACCGACGCTGCTGCTCGACGGTAACAACCGCGGCAATGGCTCGGGCTCAGGCCCGGGTGCGGTCTGAGACTGGTCGTTCGCCGTTGGCGGGGTTTCTTGGCGTGATGGATTCGTGGTCATTTTTCCTTCTCTGTATATGTCATCAAGGGAAGGGAAGGGTAGGCTTGCCGGTTTTTTGGTTTTTAGAAACGTGGACATGTATCGCACGCACTCCGAGGCGATGCCAGGAGGGTCAGTCGCATTCAACGGGCGTTTTGGGCGCATATTTTAGAGTCTAGGCCGTTTCTCCCTTTCGGCCTGGAAATTTTCACCAGCAAACTTTCATGTGAAAAAGTAATCGATCTTGATGATATCGAAGTAGAGTGGTGATGCCTCGACGTCGTTTGAATAGCCAAACAGATTCTCTGCTTCAGTCACAGTTCACGGCATCGGCACGAAAAGTGAGCATGGGTAGCTTTCTTAACTTTCTTGTTCTTCTTTCATTGCATCTTTGCCTTCGTCGGCAGCGGCAACCCCCTCCCTTTCCCATCTCTAAAAAGGCAAGGTCGATAGAGTTCTCATTCCCTCAGGTGCTTTCGCTGCCGTCGCCGTCGCCGCTGCCGCTGCCGCTGCCGCCACCGTGTCTCTTTTTTCATCTTCGCATTACAAATGGCTATGTACAACCTAGTCTGTACCAAGTTGTTTCCGTCTCGAAGAAAACAGCGAGAATCTCACAATTGTTGAGGAAGTGGGTGTTTTCTCGTTCTATGTACATATTTTTCGTCTGCTCGCGACAGCTCGCTGGTTCCCCCCCTGTCACCCTCCGGTGTCCCGCCTTTCTAATCAGTACGCCGTCGTCTGTCAGTACGCGTGGCGGGAATGGAGGAAACCCCAAAAATAAGAGTCCCAAGAAACTGGGACCAGCGAGCGGCGCGACGACTTTGCGGAATGTGCCCCCGTTCCCCACGGGCGGTCTATCCACGACCTCCGCGACACTGTCTCCGCTGGCATGATGCCGTCGTCTCACCATGTCCTTGGCGTTTACTATTCCTCTCAATAGACACTCATTACGTTATTGTTCGTATAGTGGTGTTGTTGTAGATCATGTGACCATAATCAAGCCCTTTCTCCCAGATTCACGACGCGGCTGTAGCAGATGGAGTGGCGCTTCCGCTAGCTTGGCGCTGCTGTTGAGCTTGCTGAGCTTGTTGCTGTTGAGCCTGCTGGGCCTGCTGCTGAGCTTGCTGCTGGACTTGCGGCAGTGCTTTCTGCTGGGCCGGCTGTTGTGATTGTTGAGCTTGCTGGGATGGCTGAGCCTGCTGGGATTGATGTGCCTGCTGGAGGTGTTGAGCCTGCTGAAGCTGCTGCGCCTGTTGAGCCTGAGGTGACTGCTGCGTCTTTGATGCTTGCTGAACCTGAGGAGATTGTTGCGCCTTCTGAGCCTGCTGGACCTGAGGAGATTGTTGCGCCTTTTGAGCCTGCTGGACCTGCGGCGATTGCTGCGCCTTCTGAGCCTGCTGGACCTGCGGCGATTGCTGCGTCTTCTGAACTTGTTGTACCTGCGGCGTCTGCCGGGCCTGCTGCTGTGGCTGTTGCGGCTTTTGAGCTTGCTGGGCATGCTGAGCCTGTTGCGCTTGCTGGGCCTTCTGAGCTTGCTGGAGCTTCTGAGCCTGAAGAAGCTGCGCGGCGTGGAGGGCCTGGGCCGACTGAGCCGACTGGGGCCTTTGAATCTGCTGGGCCTGCTGTGCTTGCTGAGGCGCGTGTGTCTGCTTCGGAAGCTGCTGAGACTGCGGAGGCTGCGGCGTGTGCTGCGGCTGGGTTGTGGACTGAGGCCGCGCCTGGTGCTGCTGATGTTGGATGTGCTGAGGCTGTACGTGTTGCTGTTGACCATTCTGCTGATGATGCTGCTGCGCCTGTTGCTGGCCATGATGCTGCTGGTGCGCTTGCTGATGCTGCCCATTCTGAGGCTGGCCATTCTGTGCCGCTGCCGCAGCTGCTTGTTGTTGCTGCTGCTGTCTAAGAAGAGCAGCATATTGATGCGGGCTGGTCGTGGCGGCGATGCCGTTAACAATGCCAGGTGACGAGGCGCCTCCACCACCAGCGGCCGCATTCATGGCATTTTGAGACATTGTCGTCCTCTGATGAATCATTAGGCGAGTGAGATGCTCCGTGGCGTGTTGGCGTACCAGCTCAGGCGTCCAGCTCGGGTTCTTGAGCCGGTATTGGTTTTCGAGGTTACTTAGCTGCTGCTGAATGCCGGCCGGCACCTGTGTCAGGGGGCGAGGTGAGCCCGAAGTGCCATTAGGCATGTGAAGACCACCGGCAGGGGACGTAGCCACCCCACCACTATTTGCAGCGTTGAATGCCATCATGGCCTGGGCATTAGCCTGGGCATTGGCGATGAAGCTCTGTTGATTAACCCCATTGACGCCATTGACGCCATTAGCGCCGTGAACGCCATTGACCGACGCGGGCCGCATGTTTGGCGGAGAGTGAGACTGAGACGCATGAGATGTTGGTGTTCCCTGGTGCAGCTGCTGGCCTTGTTGCTGCTGCTGAGCCGGTTGCTGTGGTTGTGGTTGTTGCTGCTGTTGCTGCTGCTGCTGATGTTGTTGTTGTTGTTGTTGTTGCTGCTGCTGCGGCTGCTGTTGGTGAACCTGTTGCTGAACTTGTTGTTGAGCCTGCTGCAGCTGAACAGCCTGTCGTTGCTGCTCTGAGATACGGCGTGCTTGCATCATGAGGTTGACATCAGGCTGAGGGTTGGGCATTGGCATCCTATGCTGAGCCTGCAGCGCCGCTTGCATCTGAGCCGTCTGCACCCCGTTCATTGGCATGGGAGGCACAAGCCCACTCATCTGAGCGGGAACCCCGCCCATGTTTGCAGTCGGAGCCTGCATCGGCATGCGACCTCGTCCTGCTTGACCCGGGACGGCGAGCTGATTAGGCATGTTGGGACGGGCCATGTTGCCATTGACTTGACCTGCGGCACCTGCCGGCACTTGGCCTGCGGCGGGCGTCGTAGCGATCTGGGCGGCGACCTGGCCTCGCTGCTGCATGGTGATGCGTCTCTGAGCCTCCTGGCGCTGGTGAAACTGGGCCACCTTCTCGGCAAGCTGCTGGTCGCGCTCCCACCTCATCAAGCTGTAATCCCTAGGTGTCTTGGTAGGTCCTCTGGGTTGCGCAGCCTCGTTAGCCTTGCGCATGGCTGCCATCTGGGTGGCATGCTGCTGTTTCTGAGCCGCGGTCTCGCGCTTCTTTGCGAGCTTCCTCATGGCATCGATCAGCGTGAGGTGCTTCTGGTTGCGTCGTCGCTCGACCCTGAGCGGCGTTGACGGTCTGCGTCTTGCGACCGGCGTTGCTGGAGCCGTCGAGCCAGCGGCTTGTTGCTGCGCAATTTGGTTCTGTTGCATGATAACACGGTTGGCAGCATCAATCCTATTCTGATATGCTTTAAAGTATTGCGTCTTCTGCATGTCCGTGGGGAGACCTTCCAGGTTGATCCAACGCTCGAAGCATTCCCACGGCGTCCTCCGCTCAGCTCCGGATGTGAACAGGGATCTAGGCGTGAGAAGGCTGGAAATGAGCGACCAGTTGTATGAGTACTCGCGGACAAGGCTTCGCAGCTCGTCGTCCTCTGCCAAAGTCCATTGCGAGGGGCTGCGACATTCGTAGAAGCTTTGCATGGGCATCTGGTACTCAGCTGGAGGGCGGAACTGATGGCCAGCGTGAAGCCGGTCTCTAATTGACTTCATTTCGGGGTTGAACAGGGCCACATCGGCATTCTGCGGCTGCAACTTCATTGTCTTTGCGGGCTGGGATCCAAACACAACCTTCTCATCGTCATCCTCTTCTTCCTCTTCGTACTGGTATCGACTCCTCTTCCTGGGAGGCCCATCCGAAGAAAGCTTCATCTCGCCCTCAACGTACTTGCTGAGAGGAAGAGCAGGGCGACGCCAGTGTGCATCAGGGTCGAATTCGGGGACGGTGAAGTCGAACGCTGGGATCTTGAGTGGTGTGCCATACATTGGAAGCTCTTGAAGCAGCTGGTCTGCGGTCGGTGAACTGCGGAGCTCAAAGACAACGTCGTCATCTTCGAGAGCAAAGATGGCAGACGGTGCGACGGTCTCAAGAACCTCCTCTCGCAGCTCGTCAACATGTTCGGGCGAGTCCAGGTCGCCTGACGATACCAACTCGGGAGTTGCGTGTGCATCAACAATATCCAACGAGATGTCAGCCATGGAGGCATCGCCTTCGGTCTCGGGTTCGGCCGGCTGCTCCTTGGGCGGGATGTACGCAGAAACTTGGAGCTCCTTGCGTTCTTCCTCGCTTGAAGCAGCCCACTCGGCGCAGGCGTGCGCGAGGTTGCGTGCGGCCGCAAGTTTCCATTTCTTCTCTTCCCGAAAGTCCGTCCTCATCCACTTCATCTCCTGAAGCAGCACATCCCAATGACTTTCCGGGCGTATAGGTTCCGGGCACCTCTTTGGCTGCCGCAACGACCATTTGTCGTGCTGCTGCAGATGGTAAACGCGTCGAAGCACTCTGCATGCCTGGTTGTCTTGTATCGCCACGTAGGCATCCGGGGTGGACACTGTCTTGTGGGATTGATTGAGGATGACCTCTATCGGCTTCATCCACTTTGATGTCTGGGTAAAACCTTGTACAAAGAGTGGTGTAAAGTAGTCGTCTGTCGGCAGAAAACTTTGCTTCTGCTGGCTAGGCACCAAGGACTTGTCCGCTGATCGTTTGGTTTGCTTGCCAAAGACGACTTCAGAAGGCTTATTCCTAGCCTTCTCCTTGTCCCTCTTCTTGTTGGCAAATGTCTTTGGTCTGGAGGGCGGAGACTGGGGTGTGGAGGTGAGAGGTGTGAGTTGACTTGCTGGCATTTTGGTAGCCACTTGGGTCTCTGGGGTTGCTTCTCCTAAAATTTCGGCCACCGACTTCTGTCTTATCGTACCAGAAGCTGTTCGAGTGACCGCTCGATCTGGGTCCTGCGGCGTCTGTGGGGCTTGATTTAAAGCTTTAGGAGTCTGCGTTTCGGCTTGGCTGGGCTCAACAGGTGCATCTTGTACCTCGACGGAAGGTTTTCCCCCAGTCTGGTCCACATCTGGTTGGTCTACATCCATCTTTTCGGGAGCCTGCGACTCCTGGCTGTCCGGAATCTCCTTGACCGACTGGGCTGTAGGCGGCACAGCCGGCGTTGGAGTAGCACTCTGGGCCACGCTTGGTGTAGCAGACTCTGCTGTCGTGGGCTCTGCGGCTTTCACTTCATCAGGGGGCGGCACAGGTGTCGCAGGAGGCGACGCTCTTGTTGCGATAACAGGCGGTGTTGGCTTGGAGCCCATCGCCATGGACTCCTGCAGGAGCTGCGCTTCGGGTCCATCTGGTATTCTGCCATTGAGAGAATCTGCGTCAGGAGAAGCACCGCCTTCGGTCCCCTTGGCCTCCTCTGCCCTTTCCGCTGCCTCTCCTTCATTTGATGTCTCCGCCCGTTCCACATACTGAGGGCCCTCGTTGTCGGGGCTAGTATCTGTCGAGGCGTCATGAACAGCAGGAGTCGCGGCCGTCTGTGTCGTTGACCCTGGTGATGAAAGTCCATCGGCTACCTTTGCTGTTTCGGGTGGCGGTTTGGCAGCCACAGGGGCCGTCTCCTCGGCCTTTTTGAAGTCTGGACGAGCAGGTAGCTGGGCAGCCGGTGACTTCGCGACCGGTTGACTGGAGACAGCCTGCGGCGCATCGCCCTTTCTTGGCTCGGCCTTCTTCGGGATGCCATTCGGGTTTTCTTTCAGGGGCGTCGGTGCTGGCTTTTCCACAGCGGCGATTTCTACCTTTTCGGTAGCGCCTTCTCGCGATGCGTGCAAAGGATTCTTCGTGGGAGCTGCTACAGGTGACGGCGGTGGCGGACCTGAAGCAGCCAATGTGGGCGGCTTGGAAGCTCCAGGTCGATTTGGTGTCGCCGCAGCAGGCACAGGCGTCGGGGGCTTCGGTGGAAGTGAGGGAGGAAGGGTGAAGGTCGCAGGTGTTCGGGGTTCGGGTGCAGTGCCATTCAAATCACTGGGTGCAGGTGCAGCCGGCTTTGGCGACGGCGCAGGAGCGGTCTTCGTTTGGGGTTTGGGGAGCACAGCATCTTGCTTCGCGGGAGGAACAGGCGCTGGCTCGGGTGCGAAGAGGCCAGAGTTGTCGAGGGATTGTCTTAGGACATCGTAGCGCAGCTGAGGTCGAGCAGGAAGATTCGCTTCACTGAGCTTTCGTCCTCTGTAAGTGGTGTAAGCGGCGAGCGGCAACAAACAGAGCCATGCGCGACCCAAAATGAATCAAAAAGGCGCGACAGGGACGGGACAACATACTGTGAAATGTCGCAGCGCTGCAGGAACTGAAGTTCGGCTGCGGTAGCTGGCGGCGCGTCAGGATTCGCGAAGTCGTTTGTGGGGAGTGCATCGCCCTCGGTCGCGACAGCAAAGAGCTGACGGAGCTTCCGCTTCCTCGACGTTACAATTGAACTAAAAATTGTCAACACCACGAAAGTGATATCGCTAGAATCGCACGAAAGAGCCCTATCGAGCGATGCAAAAACTGACCTGATTTCATCGCGTTTGGATCGCAAAAGCCTGGAGCGGTCGGCAGGCCCGACCTCAGTCATGTCATGAGCTGCCGCGACATCCGTTTTGGGCAAAAACGGGATGTCGACAATGATTTACGAGCGTCGCCGAGATGAAATCGACGATCAAAAGTGATGAAAATGGTGGTGCTGGGCGGTGGCAATTGAACGCGATTGAATTCCGTCGTGGATGGTCGACCAGAAAATTGTCGGTCTACGGGTGCCGCTGGACGGGTGGTGATTCAGGAAGTCACAGGCTGATGGGCAGTTGCTAGATTGGGGGGGTTGATAGACACCCCGGGAAAAAATATTTGTTATCGGAGAATCTGGGCACTGTGCCGGGGAGGCTGCCACGGATGCACCTTTAACAGACAGCCGACAGCAATGGGAGGCGCGCAGATGAATGACCGGGGAGGCGAAATGTAGAGAATACAGTGCGGGAAATCTCTCATGCCAGATAGTCTCTCCAATGGGGATGCCTGGACCGGACTCCAACTTTTTGCGGCGTGCACGCAGCTGCAGCAGCACGCTTCCTTGCAGTTGATGTATGCCCGTCTGTTGGGGACTTGGGGACCTGGGGACGATGGGGAGTGTTCTGTGCTTTTCTAGTGCTGGTGCAGCGTGCCCGCCACTCCCCGTCCGCACATCAAAGATGATGAGGAGCTCTCACAGAAGCCAAGTACGATGTGTAAGTACCTCCAGGTCCCAAACCCCCCAGGTTCCCATCCATTTTGCTGCAATATCAATATGCACTTTGAATTGACGCCAGGTGACATCAGAAACGGATGGAATATTGCTGGCCAAGTGCTGCTGTCAGTAGGTCTGCCGCTGCTGGCTGGCGACATATTCCGCTTGATGAATCAGTCAGTGTGTTAATGCTCCTACCGCCATGCTGTTTTCGTCTAGACCAACCCAAATTCTCTCCCACATTGTGTGTGGCCCGCCTGGCATCCAATCTCATCAGCATCCCTGCTCCGGTCACATTCCACCGGTGCATGCGTCTTGCATTTGGTGTTTGCTTGGATGCTGAGAGAACCCCAGGATGCCTGGACTTGGAGTATTATTCCTTCTCACCCTTCGACCTTTTCTTACCTGGTCGCAGGCATGAAGAGCCCACTTCTGATGTTTCCAGCCTCCAGGCGCAACGCTGCCTTTACTGTCAATTGCAACAGCAAAGAAGGTAGTGAAAATACATGGGCGCACGGTAAACGAGAGCCACCCGAATCTCAGCGACCACCGTCAACTTGCACCCTCACTTGCCTCACTTGAGGAACGGACGAACGCTATCGGCCTAAGCCCTGCTGAGAGGAAATTGCCATGCTAGAATCGCCTGATTCGATGAACAAAGATGAGCGAGGCAACTTTCCCACAACCGCTCGACATCTCGATGCCGGGACCAGGATAAGTAAGTCCTGGAGCATGAGTCGGGGCCATGGACGCTTTGTGAGCGCTCGTCCCCAAACCCCGAAGCCCAGCGCACACCCAAATTCAATAGTCTCATCGCGGAGTCGCAGAGCAGGCTCTGCAAAAGGTTCGTGAGTTTCGAGTCAGCTGCATACCTCCGAGTTGCCGCGCTGGGGAAAAGTCAGCGACTTGTACGCAAGGGTTTTTTCTTGGGGGGTTTTTTTTTTTTTTTTTTTTATTCGGGAACGTACAATTTCAGGTTGTTAGCTTTTCAGGTGTCACAAGGTGTTGCTCATAAGACAACCATCTCTGACTTAACCTACCCTCTGACCAGACTGCTATGCTGCTCAAACGTAGCATGCTTGGGGCGCTTCGATAAGTATCGCAGCGTGGGAACTGTTGTTCACTCGTAGATGAGAAGTCCAGTTTCGTCTCATAAGTATCGAATGTCGCCGAGCGCAATCTTGGACCTGACGATGCCGAAGCAGTGTATAAATGAGCAGGCAATGATGCTCTTTGAGAAATTGTTCATGAATGGCGGTTGCCGTCAGTCTGGCGAAGGATCCGGGTGAGAGGCTCATCTCAACGCGCAAAAGATTCGACTTTGAGTGAGGGCGTAGTTGTTCCGATCCGGCGGGTACGTTTGTGCGTCTGCCATCCTACGCCGTCGCACTCTCTCATAGGAGAATGAACCCTGAAATGAAAACGAAACGATACCAGCAGCTTGTTTGAGCTTTCCCCGCAATATTGGAGACAATGTACGATTGAAAAAACTTAACGACAGTTGTTGAAATGGAAATGTTTTTTCTGCCACGTTGAACATGGAGGCTGAAAATCAAACATTGTGTGGGCGCACCAAAAACACCAACCACAGCCCGGAGAAAAGAAAACGCAGGGGGAGTGTGTGGTTCCAGTTTGCTTGATGCTATTCCGCCCCCCCGGCGGTCCAATGAGAGGCCCGGCTCGGGGTGTGTCTTCTTACAGATGCACATAACGTTAAATCCTGCGAGTTTTGCTAGCAAACGCATCGGATTGGTCGGTGTCTATAAAACCTGATTCTAGTGACATCACGATTCCCACCCACGAGTTCGCCCTTGCTTTTCAACAGGGGTAGAAAGATTGTAGCTGGCCAATCGAATGTTGCATCCGCGTTCGATACTGCGATCTTTTTTGCTGTAACGCTGTCATCGCCACTTCGGCCGACCCCAAGTGCCTAATGCAGCGCTCCCGCACCCTGTCCCGTTGTCAACCACTGCGGAAGGAAGCCTGAGGTAGGTGCCTCTCTCTCACAAGTTCCATTCTGAGACCCATGCTATCCAGCCGTACTCGTGTCTCTTTACGTCCCCTGTCGGACTCTATTTCGCGCCGTCCGCCCGACCTTGAAAGAAGTTCTTCTCCTCCGTGTCATAGTCGTACCTTAACCCCCGTGCTTCCTCAACCATCCCGTAGAGCTTGTATCGTTCCACTCATCCAACATTGCTCAACGTGACATTTACTCCCCATCAACATGTCTTTCTTCGGTCTGGACCTCGCCCAAAAGGGGCTCTCCCTTTACACTGTCAGTGACGCATCGGCAAGCGATGTAGCTAGACCCCTCAGCTAAACCGCATTCAGATCCCGGCTGCTTTCCTGATGGCCCTGCTGCCCAATGTCTACGCCGTCTCCGGAGCAGGAGTGCATTACGACCTCTGCAACCCGCGAAAGCTCCAGACCAGCGTCGTGGCTGACGACAAGCTAGACAAAATCGTAAGCAAGACCTTTTATATGTAGACAACATCTGCCTCCGCGGAGCCTTCATCTCACACAATGCTGCGAAAACCCTAGGTCAAAGCCCGCATCCTCCGTGCCAAGGCCGCGTCGGAGAATGCCTTTGAGACCCTCGGTTTCTACTCGGCTGCCGTCGTCGCCGCCAACTTTGCCGGTGTGGACGCCGAGACCGTCAACCTCTTGACGCTGGGCTACATCGGCTCTAGGGTCCTGTACAACATCATCTACGTGCGCCTGCAGGACAACCGTAGCTTCGGCCCCGCGCGAAGCCTCGCCTGGATGGCCAGCATTGCCATCACTGTTACGTTGTATGTCAAGGCAGCTTCGCAATTGGCGTCCTCCTAGGCTCTGTCGAATGCGATGGGGGTAGCTCTCAGCGGCACGATGGGCAGCCGTCGTCGCGTCTACTAAAAAGCTCCAATTCAAGCATCTTCATGAACTAGATTAATTTACATTCACGTGCAAAGGAACATTTCGTGTGCGCGCCCGTCGGCTATCAGTGTCTATGTTGCATGAGGAGTAGCGGAAGCAAACGACCTGGAACGGTTCCACACAGCTTGTTTCTTAAAGTTGACAGGTTTCCTTCGGGACGTACAATCCAGCGCCATCGTCGTACTTGACCAGAGACAGAAGCAAGCCTGCAAATGACAGACATCGTGGCCTGGCCCTCTCCGAAGCAAGACACGTCAGCTTGTCCTAAACTTTCACGGTACATACCAAGATGGATGGGAAGCGTGGGCTAGTCACCTCATACCAGTACTGCAGTGGAACAATTCTGGAAAGCCTCATCGTCAGCCCTAAGCTCTGATTTCTGAACTTCTTTGACCTCCAGAATGTTGGTTCAACTGTGGCGGATGTACCACAACTCTGTGTCACAAACTTCCGTCTTGTGAGATTGCACTCCCACGGCATATTTGGTTTGAGATGGGTTCCTTCTGTCCCAAGTGACACGGGCACTCCATCCTTGGAAAAGAGAGTCTATCCAAAAGATAAATGTAAGGCAGTTGCGAAGCTGATGAACACTCTGAACCTGCCCCATTGGCTCAACTTCTTTCCGTTCCGAGGTATATCTATAACGTGCCTTCCTTCAACGGAAGACATTTCGAGTTGATGAGAGCAAGAGGTAAAAGACTTCAAACTCCTCTGACTTTGTCTTTCAGACCTTGTCCTACTCACCACTGCCCTCTTCTCCAGCCCTACTGCTGCAGTCGACTCACGAATTTCAACTTCACTCTACTGAGCCACTCTTTCACCAGGTGGCCTAGTCTCACTTTGAAAAGACAAGTCTAACAGCCATTCTCTCACCTTCGGTCCCTCTCGGTAAGCCTTTGGGAAAAGTACAAAGTCACCTCTTGACTCACTACTGACAAAACTCCAAGCCTTCTTCACCTTCTTCACCAAGTTCCAACAAGCCGCTTCAATATTCACAATGCGTGACTTTGTGATTTTCCTCACCATTTCCATGCTGCTTTTGCTGGCCGGCGCGGGCCTTTTGGCCGGCATCCACGACAACTACCTTCACAAAACTACTGCTACCACTAATGCTGCTGAAGCTACCCTCACGCTCAAGGCCAAGCTCGAAACTCTCACCGAAACCGCCTCCAAAGTCACCCATATCAGTCCCTTCTCAACCATCAGCAACTTTGGCCTCTCCACCTTCAAGATTCATGTCAGAGAAGACTACATCTCCACCACCTCTGCCATTCTCACCTCCACTGTCACCATCAACTGCGACAACAAGTGGTGCCAGGACGGTACCTCTCTGTGCGCCTACTGGGCTGGCATCACTGGCTGGGATCCTGCTGAAGGCCCGATTCCTGGCGAAACTGTCGCCTCTATCGGCAAGTGCACCGCCGTTCCTACTCAGGCTGAAAACCAAAAGCGCAGCACTGTCAACCATATGCTCATCACCCCTGCACCTTTTTCTTCCTCCGTCGATTGTAAGTACAAGTACTGCGACAGCAGCACTCAGTATTGCATGTACTGGGCCGGAGTCACTGGCTGGGATCCTTCTCTCGGACCCATTCCCGGCATGACACGTACCTCTCTTGGTGCTTGCCAGGCGCCTCCCACGGCTATCACCAACACTATTACCCTTCCGACCACCTTGGTGACGAAGAAGTGTACCCGATCTAACTGAAGACACCTCACTCAACGGCCACAACTATTCGCATTATGAGACATAAAAGGCACACGGGACAGTCAGCCTGGAAGCACACGCGATTGGACGTTTTGGTGGAGAGAGCCACTAGTGACATGAGGCACAAATTGGCTGCTAAATAGAAACCTGCATAGGAAAACAAGATATCCTGGTTTTCCAACTTTGTATACGTGCATTGATTGAATGATATGTGCTGAATAATGGGTGCAATATGTACGATGTCGCCGTGCTGTCTGATGTCACTCAAGATCAGTCCCTCAGTCCTCCTTCATGAGGGATGTGACATTCTCTCACGCTGCTATGCCCATCCGCGTCAGTTTTACTCAACTCGTGGGATCTCACTGCCGAAGACTCACCAGGTCCAGTGACAGAGGTCGTGATGGCAGTATCTTCAACGTAGACGCCAGAGAAGTAAAAGTCCTCGTTGGTGTCCGCGTAGCCGTCGCGGGGAAGCTCGAGGACGCCCAGGTGCCAGTCCTGGCCGTTGGAAGATGTCGAAGCAGACACGGGAGCCACAACCTGCTGCAGAGGAGCACTGCCCTCGGAATGCCAGAAGCCAACGCTTCCGCTGGAAAAGTTCTATAAACGCACGGTGTAAGTCTGCGATTTCTCCCACAACGTCCACACCCCTCCCCTATATATAAAAGCCAAAGGGGAAAAGAAACACTCACAATCTCGTAGGCGACGTTTTGCCACGTATCCGGCTTCCACTCCGTCTTCCACAGGCTCTTCTGCTGCACCATGAATTGCAAATTCGTATTGTTCACCGCCGACTCGCCGCTGATCCACCCGCTCTTGAGCTCGGTGAAGTGGCTCTCGAAGAACGCAATCTGGTGCTCGCGGAAGACGCTCGGCGCACTGGTGTCCTTGCGCGAGATGCTAAAGTGGTACCACACTTTGCCCGACGCGATGGCGGCTTTCGTCTGCGGGATGAGCTCGGTGCGCCGCATATTCTGGCCGTTCCAGTAGGCCGTGCTGTCCAGCGTGATCTTGACCCCCTGCTTTGAGGCCGCGTCGGCCGGATTCTTGTACGAGGGCGAGAGGTTGACGTACTTCGTCACGTCGCCGGAGCCGTGGATGTAGTACTGGTAGGGCCCGACTTGGTTGGACCAGGACCACTTGTTGAGGTCCGACGAGGAGTTTAGGTCATTGAAGCGGCCGTCCCAGAGGACTTTGGCGGCGGTCATGGGCAGGAAGGAGAGGAGGCCGGTGGCCTTCATCTTGGCGGTTAGACTTGGTAAGGGAACGGGAATAAGTGGTGTTTGGCTAGAAAAGGGGAAGTGTGTCAAAGCCTGCGAGACGGGTTCATCACCCTTATACCATTTAAATACAAAGTCTTGTGTGACAACTCGGGACGGGGAAATCACGACATTCAATATAGTAGCTGGGCGAAATATAGCAAACGAAGGAGGAGTGGTTCAGGCACAACAGGTCACAAGCAATATAAACACACTCCGGACGGACCGTCTAGCCAGGGATGTTCAAGGGGGTGAAATGGGGAAGCTTGTTTATCCACGTCGTATTTGTTCGGACAACGCCCTCCGATCCCGTCGTTTCAATCCGCAGAAGTCGGTTTGGGGAATCTGGATGGATGAGAGATTTAGCCTGTATGGAGTTCAAAGCCTGCCACCCCCCACATGTTCACGAACAGGAAAAAAAAGGGGGGGGGGGTTGACGTTCATCTGTGGTCGGGACATGTTGGTATGATAGGAGAGCTTGATTAAGCGACGTACTTTTGACATATTCACGTCAATATTGCAGCAGCGCTTGCAGAGGAACTGATTGGCGTCGCCATGGCCCAAAAGTCTGCATCTTTGGTGTCAGATGAATGGGTCCGGTTGACCCTGGGATCCCTAGACACCCTCATCTAATGCCACCAGCGGCCAAGGAAAGCTTGTTCTGCTTAAGTCCCGTTGAATTCCGTCGCCAGGTCTGGTGTTCGGAGGCAAGTGGACTTGGTGGCGTCCCAAGATGCGTCGCGAGGGTCACACTCGGAAGCACACCAAAACTGGCCTGACTGTCTATTGTGCGCTTCCTACCGACGGCAGGATCTGCGAGGGAGTGTTAAGTGATGTCCGGATGAGAGCTTGGCATTGTTTTAATCAGCGTGCCGGCATCTCAGAGGACTCCCCGGGTGTTGGCGAACACGGCGGAGCATGATGAAGCATGGCGTACTAGGTAGCGTCGCTAGCTATCATGGGTACATTTGAAGACTTTTTTTGGCTTTTGGTAGGACTGCAGAACAGATAGACACGGATGAGGATGCGGCTCTGGTTGGAGCTACCGCCGCTCAGCTGGTGAACGGAAGGGAGATAGACCATGGTTGACTCTCGAGGGCACTCGCATGATGTCCCCGACAAGATGTGGTCATGCTGTCATGATTATTGGCTTGCTCATGAACTTTAGCAGCTGGGCCGGAGTGGTTCTCAACTACAAAAGAGTCCCATCTTCATCGGTGAATCCCCAGCCATAGTACCGATCGAACAACCTTGGTAGACGCAGATATTGACTTTTGGTAGGACTTTTCGAACCCAAACATAAGAACACCGTACTTGGATCACGAGTAGTAGCAACCTCTGCGTTCTTCGGAGAAAGGTGAGAGGGAGGTCTATAAACCCCCCCTCCGCTTCTGATCCCATCCCGTCTCTCTTTCCTCCCAGCACTCATCAGTCAAGTATAGCTTGCAGAATTCGCAACCATCACTGAACCAATACAACCAACTCGACCTCACCTTTAGTAAAAATCATCAAAATGGTCGCCATCAAGAACTTCCTCGCAGCCGCCGGCATCTTCGCACTGGCTGCTGCCGCCGCCGTCACCACCACCACCGTTCTCGCTGCCGCTGCCACCACCACTCCCGCCGGGCAAGCCAAACCGGCGACCCTCCCGACGCCGGAGATGATCGCCAGACGCAGAGAGTGGTGCAAGGAGAACAACGCCGCAAAGAGACGCGCCGGCCCGTCCTACAGGAGCCCGGACAACTTCAAGGGTGCCATCGAGTACTGCGTTAGGTTCTACCTCGAAGAGTACAGAAAACACCCCAACACTAGCGGCTGGCTCGAGACCCCCGATGCCAAGGGCAAGGGCAAGGACATGGGCAAGAAGCCCGCCGCCGCCGCCGAGAAGCTCGTCGAGAGGCGGGGTCCGGCCATCGAGCCCGTGGCCTCTGACGGTGAAGTGTATGACGACTACTTCGCCGAGGTCGAAGAGACCATGCGCGACATCTTCAACCTCTCCGACAAGCAGACCAACAAGCTCCGCGTCAAGTTCTTCGACGCCGTCCTCTCCGTCGCGTTGGAGGCGGAAGACGAGAACGAGGCCGAGGGGGAGGAGGAGGAGAAGATCTACTAGATTTCTCGTTTCCGTCTTCCCCCCTCCCCTTCCCCCACTCCCGACCACCAGTTCCTCGTACAGGTTGCTTCCGCCCCCCTTACCCCAGAATCGATGCTTGAAGCAGGCATCTACCCGAAAACGTAGTCCCATAGGGTTCCATATGTGGCTACAATGCCTCGGGCATACGCGTTGAAAACCGGTCTACATCCCTCGAGTCTATGACGAGACCTAGGACACAGCCAACAGCCCAATCATGTTCAGTCGAATCTCCAAATTAACTGCTGACTCGAGCAAGGGGGGGGAGGGGAATTAAACAGAGAGGATTGGGATGGTGGCTGGGATCTGCGATTTCCTATGTCTTTCGAAAGCCATGTCCTGTCAAAAACTTAGTCTAGTATTGTTCTGTTTCGCTGACTGGATTCATCGGTCCGGAAAGCTGGCTTCGACCAGTGGACGACGATCCTTGGACACGGCAACTTTGCGGCGCAATCTGACCTCCCAGCAAAGTTGAACCCCGAGAACCTGAGCATCGGTACCCGCGCCATACCGGGGCCCTTATTGGCGGTGGAATAGTACAGACAAGTTGGCTACCTGTGGGTAGTCTTAATATACCTGCCAATCAGTACGTAGTCAAGTGTTGCCCACCGGTATGCGACTTTTCGCTCGTGACATGCTCTTATCATGGCAATAGTGCGAGGATGGTTTTGCTCATGTATGATCAATCCCCAAGGAAATGCTAACATCCTGGTTCATTCACAAACATCAGTCCACAACAGTAAGGCAGAGATGGAAAGCTTTTTTGTGGTATTACTCTCGCTACCAGCAGCCTCGTTCGGCAATGTTGCGCACAAGGTAAGGTTGGGTTAGGATGGGTTGATAGCAACCTTTTCCGACTCTTCCACATCTTCCACATACATCGCGCCTTAAAAGCTCCATCTCTCCTAGTCGTATCCTAATAAAACACTCCCGATCAGAACTCCAGCCATTCCTACCCCGCCTCATCAGCAGGATCTGAACTCCTAAACCTGTTAAAATCGGCAAGAAACACGTTCTGGTTTCCCCGTTTCCTTCAACCCATTTCACTGCCTGCGAGGCAGTACGAATGGCACCTGTGTAGTGTCATTTCTTTTTTCTACAACCAACAGACGAGATGGAAATAGATTGATCTCTTGTACAATGCCGAGCGTGCTGACTTGTCAACACCAACATTCCGAGCTTGCAAACTTCCTTTGGCTTTTTCTCGGAGGTGTGAGAGCTAGACTGATGATGAACCGCTAGGCTTGCTGAATGAAAGCAGGGCTCCGGTGTTTCTCAAATCGTTGACCCGAGGCCGGTGCTTTGGGCCTTGGGTGAACATGGCTACACTATCCAGGAAGCTCGGCACGGGCCTTGACAGCACCTTGGCGTCTCACTCGGGGCTCGCCGCCATTATGTCATCGTATTACGTCGTTCCAGGTGCCGTGTCTCTGCCTTCTCTGGCATCCACCTTCTGACGATGTTGCTTGTTGCGCAAGTGGACCTCAAAGTTGCCTGCCGTCATTTCCGGCCCGGGCGTGTACAGCTTGCCGGGGCAGTCTAGACAGCGGATACGGGGGAGGAACATCCATCTGGCTCCCTCGGGCGGCTGTGACCCTGCTGGTACTGATATCGGCATCTCCGTGTCAGGGTTGATAGCCGAGTACTTCATCATGCCTTCAAAGTTATCAAAGGTATAGGTTTGCTTCAGCTGCTGCAGGCAGTTCTTCAGCCATTCTGGCGGCGGAGGCTATCGAGTATGTCAGCTTCCATTCAGTTAAAGTTCAAGAAATCCATGACCATATGACGTTCCATGGCAACTTACAGCAGGTGGCGGCGGTTGACCCGCAACAGGTGGTGGAGCAGGCTGTCGACCAATCTGGCCTTGAGGGAGAGGAGTGCCAAGCTGAGCAGGAAGAGCCTGACCGTTGGAGGCCGGCGTGGACGGCGGAGGCATCGAGTTCGCTCCGGCCGGGGCCGCGGCCGCACTGGGTATGCGAGTATGTGCGGGTGTGGACGGTGTCTGGGAGCCGTTCGGCGTAAACCTTGCCCTTGGGTTCTGGAGAAGTCGTCTCAGCTTGTCCTTGCCGACCTTGAGTGTGACAATGAGCTGCGTAGGCTCCTCAGTCTCGTCGCGAGTATCGCGAATGGAGCGCCCAAGGTTTCTCCGCGTCTCGTGATGATGGATGATGCTCGCTTCAGGCGTTTCGGAGCGGCCAAGATTCGTAATTCGTTGCTGAGCAGCACTCGCAGCGCCACGAAGACCTCTCGTCCTGGCCGTGCCGCCAAGCTGAGACACGCCTGGCGAGTCCGGTCCTGTGTCTTCACTATCGTCGGAATCGGAAACCTCGCCGTCGCGTGCTCCCGGCCTCTTGCGGGTGGTTGGCGCGCCGGCCACACGCTTGTATAGCGTGCTCTCTTCCATGTTGGGCGCAGCGCCGGGAAGCACGGACGAGACGAGTAGTGTCCTGATTGTCCGCTGCCGTTCCTTGAGATCGGGAAGTTGCGGACCACCGCGACGGTTGATGGACCGCTTCTGGCGTCTCTGTTCGCGGGAGAAGATGACTTCGTTGCGTTCCAGATCGGCATCACTGAGCTCGTACAGATACGGAGCATACTCCTTGGCCTGCTGTTGCGGTCTGAAAACGGATGGCAGAGGAGATGGCAGGAAGGCGGCGATGAGATCGGGGTCCTCGACCGGCCTTCCATCGAAGGGATGTCCGACGCTGTATAGACTCTTGGTGAAGAGCTGGCACTGTTCTCGAATGCAGTGGGCAATGGCAGTGGTGAACTCGCCGGACAGCGACATGTCGCGAGTCATTGAGGCGGCAAACTCCTCTGGGGAGTTTAACGGGTTGTTGATGTCCCACTCGAACTGGTCAACCAAGGTTACGCCGCCAATGGTGACGTTGAGCTTGATCAATATTCTCATCTCGTCATTCTTGTAGGCAGAATAGGGCAGCTCCGGGTCGAGCGCGTCCTCTTCCGAGAACACCAGGGGGTAGAAGTCGTTGAGCTGGTCCCGCATCTGCAACGTGACCTGGTCCAAGACGGGTTTGTGCTGTGCGTCCAGAGGGATGCCCAGATCCTCGACGAGGTGCTGCGCAAAGAGCTCGCCCGGGATTATCCTGTCGTGCAGGTTCCATGTGAAGGTGTCGCGAAGCTTGATCTTTTCCCAGTCAACGTCTATTCGTATCGGCACAAGCTCCTCGTGCTGCTCCGCCTGCTTCTTCAGTTCTCTCTTCTTCCATCTGAGAGGATGCGACTGACGCTTCCCAGGCCGCGGCTTCTGGCTCGGGTAGATGACTTGGGCGGGAAAGGGCGCTCGCATGCGGGGATCGATATCGGTGTAGCCGTTGCCGTAGCCACGGTATCCTTCGCCGTATAGTTTGCTCGGGGGGAAATACAAGCGTTGGTTCTTGATGAGGTTATAATCATCAATCTTGTCTCTCGTCTGTTGCATGTCCTTCTCGAATCGCTCCTGTGCGTCCTTCATCGCGACAGCGTAGTGCCAATCGCGCGTCACGTAGCGCTCAACCTGCAGCTTGTTGAACGAGTCCTTGTCTCGTACGGGAAGGGACTTGGCAGCGACGGAGTGAGGAGTAGCATCGTGATCGTTGGCGGCGGATGCGGAGGTTGATGCCGAGGACGAGGCTGTCGCGCCGGCCGCGGTAGGCGTGGACGTGGATGGCGGCGCGGCCATGTTGGAGAAATGTGCAGGGTCCCGAATCGCCGCAGCGATGCGACTGCCGAGACGTCGAAGGGAAGACGCGCGATCGGGCCTGGGTTCGTGTTGCGCGCGTGTCGTGGCGGAAGCCAATTGACGATGGCTCCAAGGTTCACTTGGGGATGAGAGGTGGATTCTGCTACGTCTGTCGCGGGCTCGCAGTCTCTCTCCTGCGCTGCGTGTTGGTGTTCTACCGGGGAAGGCTGGCACCACCGATGCTAACGCATTCTGTGTACTGGCATGGCGATTTGGGGTAAAACCATCTCTCAAAGATGACGGTGAAACCTGGTGGTGTTAGTGCAGACTGACCAATGCCGGCGTCCAGGGGAGTTCGGGTCAGCGCCAATCGCAACCTGGAAAATTTCCCAGTTCAGGTACGCAGGTGAATAAAGTACCTTCCCGCCCAAGTCGGCTGCGAATATACATGTCCCTTCCTCACCTATGCTTAACGACCTGACCCCGTTCCTGAGCACCTTCGCACCGCCGCAGGGGCGCCACCAATGGCTGCGATCTAGGGCGTGGCTGGCGACATGAGGGTGTAAGTGAGGGCAAGCTACTTGCTACCTTGGCTTGAGACACCTTGGTTTGCAGTCAAAAGTAGCAGTCGTTGGGAAGATGCAACTGATCCACGAGTCGACCACTTTGGTATGGGTAGACAGCGGTCTAGCAGGACCATTTGCACGATAAGCGCCGCTCTGATTATGGGAGATGCAAGCCACTACGCTAGAATTGGCGGTGTGTGTTCAAAATGCCTAGATGAAAGCCAACGTGAGGCCATTCACCTCTCCGAAATGGGCATGCCATCTGGTGTGCCTGTTGCGGTACGGGCCGAGCTTGTACCGGAAACAGCATCCAGAGCTGGGAGGATGGAAAGGTTGCCCTGAGTTCCATGTTTGCTCAGATGTGTAGATGCGTTCATCGTGTGCTTCACACGGAGCTCTGCATAAGGTTCTGGCTGCTCACCATGAGACATTCTTGATCTTGAGACGGTCAGTACCTGGTTTACTCACTCGAGGTACGGGACATGTGCTGAAAGTTCATCGTCATGGCCTCCTACCCAGCACGGCTCAAGACAAGACTTGACCGAGTTGGCCCGCCAAAGTTGGCCCGCCAAGCATAACGGGAGCATGCTTTCACATCCAACTCAAGGCTGCATAAAAAGTTAGCTAGGTACTACTTTACTTACCTAAGGTAGATAGGTTACGTGGTAACCAAGGTATGTGAGGCACGACACGCGAACAATAGCCCAGATGCGCAAGGCGGTTTTAAGCGATGCGACCATGCACAAAATTCCCCACCAAAGGTACTTGAGACTGAGGTGGACCTTGGGTTTGGATAGCACCTGCACCTGCACCTGCCTGCGTGCCTGCTTGACCTTGACCTGCCCGAGCACCCACAAACAGCAACGAGCCCCTCCTTTCCCCGCCCTGAAAATCGACGTATTTGTCGTCAAAATACTTACGCCCGACACACCAACTTTGCATTGCACCTCTTCCCACGTTCAGTCCTTCGAGATCTGGACCGGTGCATCGCTATCCTTGAGATATTCCTTTGATTTCTTACTCAATTCCCCCCCAAAAATACCGCCATCATGTCGGAGGAAATCGGTTAGTACCTCCCTATTCTTGCTGGAGCTCTACAGCGCACTGCGCGCTGTCCCTACCCTTCCACGCGCGTTTTTGCCGCTGCTGGTGCTGCTGCGTTTGCGTCACATACCAAAACAGCCCACGCAGCTACCCCGCCACCACCCGAATAAACCACACACGAACACGCAAACGCACACCATGCCTTCCGAGGCAGATGGCCTTGCCTGAAAGGACTCGACTAGACCCAATGAGCTCCATTTGACTCGGAGGACGGCTCGAGCTGCGCCTTCATCATAGCCTTTTGACAAAAAAAAAACTAACAATCCCCCAGACTACACCCTCAACAACCCCGATACTCTGACCAAGTACAAGACCGCCGCTCAGATCTCTGAGAAGGTCTTGGCCGCGGTTGCCGAGCTCATTAAGCCTGGCGAGAAGATTGTCACCATCTGCGAGAAGGGCGACAAGCTCATCGAGGAGGAGCTCGCCAAGGTCTACCGTGGAAAGAAGGTCAACAAAGGTCTATCTCCCCTTACCGGTCTTATGCTGCCTGTTCCTGACTGTCGCTGACTCCCTTCGCGCCTTGCAGGCTTCTCCCACCCTACCACCATCTCCCCGGCTTCTTTCGTGACCCCCTACACCCCCCTTACCTCCGATGAGGCCGAGGCTGGCGCTGAGATCAAGGAGGGCGAGCCCATCAAGATCCAGCTCGGTGCCCAGATTGACGGCTTCGGTTCTATCGTTTGCGACACCGTCATCGCCGGCGGAGAAATCACTGGTCGTTCCGCCGACCTGGTTCTCGCCAACTACTACGCCAATGAGCTGCTCCTCCGCTTGCTGCTCCCGCCCGGTCTGCTCGCTTCCGGCACCGACGAGGAGAAGGCCAAGGCTGCCGCCGCCAAGGCTCCCACCCAGGCCAAGATTACCAGCCTGCTCGAGAAGGTCGTCAAGTCCTACGACTGCAACCTGGTCGAGAGCACCACCTCATGGCTGTTTGAGCGCAACGAGATTGAGGGCAAGAAGAAGATTGTCCTTGCTCCCGCTGAGGGCACCAAGGGCGACGGCGTCCCCGAGATTGGCGAGGTCTGGGGTGTCGAGATGGGCGTGAGCTTGGGCGCTGGCAAGGTCAAGACCTTGGACTCCAGAACTACTCTGCACCGCCGCACCACCACCAACTACGGCCTCAAGCGCCCTACTTCCCGCAAGATTCTCTCCGAGGTCCAGAAGAAGTTTGGAACCTTCCCCTTCAGCTTGCGCCAGCTCGATGACGAGCGCGATGCCAAGTCTGGTGTCGTTGAGTGCGTGCGTGGCAACGTCTTCCGCGCCTACGAGGTTGTTGGCGACAAGGACAACTCCCCCGTCGCCCGTTACCTGTCGACGATTGGTGAGACTCCTCCTGTGTGCAAAAGTGAACGGCTCAGTGTGCTAACATGTCGACAGCCATCACTAAGAACGGCATCACCAAGCTCGGTGCGCCACCCGCTCTCGACCTCGAGAAGGTCAAGTCGGACAAGAAGATTGAGGACGAGGAGATTCTCAAGATCCTCGAGCAGCCTCTGTCCAGAAATACCGGAAAGAGCAAGAAGAACAAGAAGAAGAAGAAGCCGGCCAAGAAGGCCGCTGCTGCGGGCGGCGAGGAGGAGGAAGAGAGCGATGAGGAGTAGGTGCGAATTGAGTGTAGGAAATGGCGATGACTGTCGATGAGAGAGCATGGGGGCTGCCCGATTTTACGCCCACATTTTTTTGTCGTGAAAGTCAAATGTGTGATTTTACGCCTTGGGGCAGTCGATGGATAGGGCCATGGCCAGGGTGAGGCCGGAAACAGGAACGCTCGCTCTGCTTGTCTCGTCCGACGCCAAAAGCTGGCTGGCTGCACCTCTCCTTGTGGGAATGCCGATGAGCTGCTCAGTTGTCGGAAGCCTCAAGCCAGCCGCCACTGCAGCCCGGGTCGTCGTCACCCAGGACGCAGAGCTTGGCAAGCAGTTGCTTACTCATTTCATCTGACAGAATGATGGGCCAGATGGAAGCCTGAACTGGCAGCCCCAAGAAAGACAAGTCATCTACATACACTATGCATCTTTGAGCATGTCTGACCTTCCCCTGAACACAACCCGCGAGTGTTGATTGACCATCGCAGAGTGAGATAGCTACGTGACGATGTCTGAGAACAAAGTAAGAGCGCGACGACAGGGGGGTTAATGTCTCGCTGAGACGATGAGACGGAGCACGCCAGGAGAGGCCGTCGGCCGGGGGAAGAAGGTGAGCCACGAGGATGGGTGGAACAAAATTGTCCAATTCCAGAGATCTCTGGACTGCCGTACTCGCCGGGCCCCTGGTCGTCGTTGATACGGCAGGAGACCCGCCAGATACCTAGATGGCGGGTATGCCGGTGTGGTCAGTTGCCGCAGTATGTAGAAGCCCCTGGTGATGGAAGACAAATGGAAGCAGACTTGAAAGCCCGAGGTGTCCCAAGTAGGCCCTGGATCTTTTCAGGATCAAGGAAGCAGACCTTCCTCCCTCTCCCTCTCTCTTTGTCTTCGTTGAGGCAATCAATATCTATGTATGGAAATGAAAGTTTAGGCACAGGAGGAGGGCTGGAAAAAGAGGGATAGCTGACGCCAACATGCGGCAAAGTATGTTCGAGTCACAAGGCCGATAGTGACCTTGGCCGATGCTGTGGCACTGGACCACAGGTTCCCAACAGCGCTGTGACATGCACCCGCCCCCTTGCCCATCGCCTGCACTCGCCTTGAGGACCACCTAAGGTACCATGTGCCCGCCTAAGGTATATGCCCGGGGCCGCTCAAAGGCCCCCAGAGCAGGGAAGGAGGTAGCTTTGTAGCTCTTAGGCCCCCAGTCCGTTGTCTCCGAAAATCCTCGAGGTCCATCCCGCAGCTTCACACCCTTTCTTCTCCCATTCCTCCTTTTCCTAAAGTCCTTCGCGTCGCAAGTGGAGGGAACGCGCCCGAAACGCATCGCCGAATGCCTTCAAAGACTAGAGAAGTAGCCAAACCCCAGTTTGTCGTACAGAGACACGAAACTAACGCGATTCTAGGCGTCCGACTCGGAGCGTTTGCCTGTCTGGTCCAAGGCAAGGAGGTCAGGGGCCCTCGAGAGCCCAGTCGCCATGATGCCCACGAGCACGAGAGCCACGCGGTCGCGCTTTTCCAGCCCGCATCAGCACGCCAATGGAGGAGGAGGATCGGAACCCGTCAAGAAGACGAATGGAGCAAGCGAGGCCTCGAGGACCTTTATGCAGAAATGGTTGGAGCCCACGGTGCAGAGCAAGCCGAGCTTCGAGGAGGCTGGATTGATGCGATACGGCGTCACCGAGAACATGGCGCCCCTCGGGACGCTACCCAAGGGACCGCCGACCAAGAAGCAGGGCCAGGAAGGCGTGAACCCCGTCAGGAAAATCATTCTCAAGTCGAGCTCAGCGAACTCTGCTGTCGCTGCTGCTGCAAAGGCGGCGGCGGCGGCCGCGGCGGCGGCTGGGGCAGCAGATGCGACAATGGCAAAGCGCTCAGAGACACCTCCACGCCTTCCTTCCCCTCCTGCCAACGCTCAAAAGGCGACGAGAAAATGTCTTCCTGCACGTGGTCTGGGAGACGACGACGAGGAGGACGAGGACTACACGCCCAAGGCAGCCACGGGAAAGAGCCAGGGCCGGCGTGCATCTGCCTCACAGTCACGCAAGAGTGTGTCGCGCTCCTCGGTAGGACGCCGCGCATCTGCTTCGCTTCATCAAATGGCTCCCTCAAGCGACGCCGTGCAGCCGTCAGAATCGACGCCCGAGAACAAGGACGTTATCGAGAGGGCTGTGGAGGTTGCCATCGACGAGGCGCTCCGGCACTATCGCTATCCCACTGCGTGGGCACTCCGGACCCTGTATGACGAAAATTCTTCCAACCCCGTCTTCCTCTCCATGTTTGAGGACGTCTACCACCAAACAGCCGACGAAGACACGCTCGACGAATTTTCTCGCCTTATTGAGGAGAAGAAGCGAGAAGGCAAGAAGGACAACCAGGCTTGCTACTTTTTCGTGCCCCCTTCCACCAACTCGCGCTTCACCCCCCACAAGCCAAAGCCGGCACCCTACGGGAACCTTCTTTCCCTCGACCTCTCAAAGTCA
Source organism: Colletotrichum orchidophilum (assembly GCF_001831195.1). NCBI lineage: Eukaryota > Fungi > Ascomycota > Sordariomycetes > Glomerellales > Glomerellaceae > Colletotrichum > Colletotrichum orchidophilum. The sequence continues at coordinate 91,019 of NW_019173038.1, forward strand.
GACTACGACGACGACGACGACGACGACCTCCTGCTCCAAGTTACGCCAACAAAAAAGGCCAGCAAGCGCAGGGAGATTCCGGAATCGCCCATGGACATGGACATGGACGACGATGACGAGACTACTTTACTGGCGGCGGAGACGACCTTGGCGACCATGACCCCGTCACGCAAGCGCGCTCGGAGAGATTCTGCAAGCAGCGACTCGTCCTTGTCGGAGCTCTCTGCATCGCCGTCCCTGCCACCCGACTCGCCTTCGCCCAGCTCTCCGCCCGTTTCCGCGGCAGTCAAAGGCGACAGCCACAATCGCCGTCACAGTGCCACGACGGCTGCCACGGCTGCTGGGGCCGACCCCGAGATCACCTTGACCAGTGCACCACCGCCAGCCGAACCCGAGCCAATGAAGAGACGCGGCAGATCCCTTGCTGCTAAGACGAGCGTGTCTGACGCATCCAACCCAAACTCACCCACCCTTCCCCCAAACGTATCTCAAGCTGCAGGGGCTAGTAGCATGCCTGGTCGACTTTCTTCGCCCATCTTCCCCAACCTTTCGACGACAGCACCCTCAAAGGCGGCTGGCAAGAAGAACGCCAACAAGGACAAAGGCCCCCGCGTGCTGCCCAGCGACGATGCAACCACCCAACGTAGGAGAGATGCACGCGATAGCACCGTTAGCCAGACGCCCCAGCCTGAGAGCCACATTCGCGGTTCAGATATGAGAAGTAGGGCTGGATCTGTGGCCACGTCTTCGCCTGCAGTGAATCTGCGCAAATCGGCAAGAACGCCAGCGCCGAACTCGAATCTGCCTGTGAACCTGACCTTGAGCACGAGAACGACAAGATCAGCAAAGAGGACGCACGACGAGATCGATAACACGAGCTCGCCGACTGCGCTGTTTTCCCTCGGAGAAGTGACGCCCGCCGCGAGCTCTAGGGCTGCGACCCCCACGAATCTTCGTCCTTCTAAGAAGCAGCGGACTGGTTTGCGCATCAAGACTTCGTAAGTAACTGCATCCCCTTTTGCATTCAGGAAAATTTGAGATCCAGTCGTGGCAAAGCCATGGCTTGACATGATGAGACGAGGGCGCCAGTTGTGAGTGGCGAGCCTGGCAGCGTCGTACCGCAGCATCCTCGTCTCTGCGTTTATCCGTCCTTGGGATTTCATCCTGAGTCGCTTGCAAAATCAAACCGAAGATGAACTAACGTGCTTTGCCAGACCCATGAAGAAGAAGGGAGGCACTGCGGCTGGACTACCACGTGCAAGCGGCGAGGGCGGTGCGGTCAACGCCAACGGTGGCCCGATCAACCAGGTAAGCCACAAGCCCAACAATCATTTCTTCAGTGGCACGAAGCTGCGATCATTTCCTGTACGATGTCGCCCACCTGGCGCTGTGTTTTGGGAGCGAAGAGATGATGGGGCCAGGCGAGGAGGGTCTCCGGCGACTTTTGAAGGCATGGTTTTCGGGTGCCGAGGCGCACATCCCGCCGAGAGACTGAGTTTAGCGGCCAGTCTGCACCCACACTCCTACTCATTTCCCGCAAATTACCTCAACGAATACGTTGCTGACATTTCCCATCAGGACGAGAATGACGACTATTGCTCGGCATGCAGCGGCGTTGGAGAGCTGGTCTGCTGTGAGAACTGCTCCAGGTCGTTCCATTTTGAATGTGTTGACCTTGGCCTGGGTGACACTCTCCCCGAGGAATGGTTTTGCAACGTTTGTTTCAGCAGCAGGTACCCCACCAGGGTGCCCGAACACAAGGGTCCCTTTGGCGGTTTGATGAACACTCTGGAAAAGACCAACCCTCGAGCCTACAAGCTGCCGCAAGGTGTGCGGGTGTACTTTGAGAGCGTCAAGGTCGGTCCTGAGGGCGAGTACGAGGATGTGGTGGTGCCGGCTAAGCCAAAGTAAGTGACAGCCTCTACACTCATCACCTTGCTATCTGAGAAGCATCTCATCCCAACCAACCTCTCCCCGGGAACCGCGTCGGCTGACAGTCGCAACAGGAAGAAGGGCTACGAGGAAGCTCCAGACTTCTTCAAGGTTCGGGACGCTGATGGCTCTGCCGTTCTCTGCCACAATTGTCAACACCCATCCGCCGATAATCGAGCCATCATCCCCTGTAGCCTCTGCGGACTCCACTGGCATCTAGACTGCCTCGATCCTCCCCTGGCAATCCCGCCCGTGGTGCGAACATGGCGTTGCCCGGCGCACGCAGACGACCTGTTGGCCACGTTGCCTGAAGAGCTGGCTCCAGCTCACCGCTTCCGGAAGATCAAAGGAACCCCCGTCATTATCCCTGCCTTCAGCCGCGGCATGAGGAACAACGGCTACATTGAAATTGACGATGAGGACGAAGAATCCGAGGATGAGAATTCGGGTTGGAGCGACGTCAAGAGCTTTGGCCGCGTCTATAAACTGTCTTCCAAAGGCGTTGTCCTCGACTTCATCTCTCAGTCAGTTGGCTTGAATCATTGCTTGGACGTTTTGAAAATTCTAACAGATCTGCAGGCTTCGGAAGGATGGCGCTGGCCATATCAGTAGCTCGCCGGCTTCGACCAAGGCTCAGCCGCCACCAACCAGTCAGCCGCTCAACGCTCGTTCACGCGTCGAGCAGCAAGCAGTGCTTAATTTGGTCGAATTGGCCTCCACTCAGCCAACCACCAAGCTTAATGAGCTCACAGAGGCACTGCTCGTAAGTCACGAAGCGAGCGGAAATACAACCACTTGCAACTGACACATTCATATAGACAAACGCCGAACCGGCTATGCTCTCGCTGATGGCTCGTGGCAGCGTGGGCAACTTTGCCAGCGGAGACCTGAATGCTACTGACAAGCAGAGTCTCCGCGCCATGTTGGCTCAGATGGAGGCCATGACTGGCCGCATCAGAGGCTTGCTTGGAGATGACCAAAAAGATAGCGGTGTATTTGGTATGGACATTGAGTCCGATCAAAACGCGATCGACAGCAACCATATCAACGGCACTGGTAGCGCTGAGGATACCGCAACTTCGATCAAAAACGAGTCTGTCGAGCCACCAGCCGACCTTCCTACGCCGGCGACCACTACCCAAGACAACCCGGAGCCGATCAATAGCCTGGGCGAGAAGTCTTCGCAGGAGGCCCCCAACGACGCTAACGAAGACGATGTGACCGACATGGATATTGACTAGGCTAGCATTGAGAGCGACTACAACTATATGTTTTATCTGAATATTCTCATCTAACGCAACACACAAGGGTAGTGTTGAGACACGGATTTGAAGTCTGTTGTTCTGCCTCGTCCGAGACCAGGAGAACACTCAGCGCCACCAATTACGGGTATAGCCCATTTCCTACTCTTTTCTTATTTGATTCCCCAGGACATGGCCCCCCACGCGGATCTGGAGTTTGGGGAGGAATCAAAACAAACAGCGAGCAGCGCAAAGGAGGACCAGCTAAGGAGGCCGGTAGTTGAGACGAGTACAACAAAAAGCCGCACAGGCTTTGGGCGGCCCACATAGCAAGACTACTTTTCTTGCGCCCCTCGATTTTTGTGGCTTTGGAACACAGATGGGTGAGCGGAGCACACAGAGCGGTGTGCTCACAGCGAAGAGAGGGGGGCTGGGCATCTGGTTATCTGCCCGTGCTGTTACCTTGGGAAGAGAGAAGAGCGTGTGGAGGGCGAACCAAACATTTGTCCTCGTTATTCTTTTCCGTTTTCACTCTCCCCACCCCCATTTTTCTTTTCCCTTCCTTGATTCCCCCACCTGCCTCAATCTTGTATCATAGGCCATTACTTTTTCTCGTAATTTTCTCTCTTTGGACCAGGGGCAGGGCTAGAGAATCAAGGAAGAGTACTTTAACCCCCCCTTCTCTCTCTTTTTGGGAGGAGGCAAGAGCGCGAGGAATCTTATTTTGGGAAAGGGATTGATTGATTGACCTGAAGCCGGCCCGGTTGTTTAGGCCCGTCAGGTTGACTGGGGGAAGGGGGCAACGAGGCAGAACCAGAAAGGGAGGTAACCTGATGAGGGCATCAGATAGAATGCTACACCGCATGATCTATATATACCATCGCTGTTCCTCCACTGCTCTATTGGACAACCTCAGTTCTCATCTCGTACCCTCTCTAGTGTGCACAATTCCACTTCGACCAGCCTCGCTCTCCCTGACAAGAAAGAAAGCCCCGCCAGTTGGTCCAGTGGCTTCGTTCAGATGGCAGTCTCGTTACCCTCCAGTCTCTCTAGTGGAAGAGCAAGTATCAAACATACCCCACGACCCGCCTCGATGACTCGGCCAAGATCCTCACAAAACATACCAGCATCATGCTCACGGGCACGAATTGCAACAATACACCAAGAATGAAGGAATTCATGGAATAACAACTAGCTTTTACGACAATGCTGACTAACAATACCTTATACTCATGCTATCTAGTATGAAGAAAAAACAAAAAAATGAAGGGGGAAAAGAAACCCCCAGCCGGAAAGCGAAGTTTGTGTGTTATGGGAATGGCTTTTGCCACGCGACTACCTAGCGAACGAACGCAACAATCCCTCGTAGAGACCAAATGATCTTTTCATAGACCAGATCAAGATCCTCTGCGCACACATGAATGCTTTGGCTGCGAACACACTCGACTCCGTAGCTCATAACAACAACAACAACAACAACAAATGCAATTTTTTGGGGAGTGCGTCTTGACTTCCATGCGAAGGGGGGGCTTCAGGACAACATCCGGCCACCCACTCTCGGTTTTTCTATATACCACGCCACAAGCAAAAGTGAGGGTAGCAATAGTAAAGCTTGTAAAAAACTTCCCAGGCAAGAGGAAAAAAAAAGAAACAGGAAGAGTGAAGTGGCGAAAGGGCTGGCTTCTGGAGCCAAAAGGTGAAACGAAAATAAAAACCCTCTTCGTTGCTGCGACCACATTTCCGGAGGGGCAGCTTTATGTTGTTGCCCTGTCTGTCATCGAGACATGACCTCCACATCTGGAGTGGCTTGCGCATTTTCCTGACACGTTGGGCGGTGTGTACCCCCTTGCAAACATTCTTACATGACGATCCAGATCCACCAAACTCCTGTGCCGATCCCATACCAAGCCATTCCTAACCGAGCGAAAAAAGAGCGGCATAAGCCGGTCAGACCGTCTGACCAGCGATTCGTCTGTACAAGTGGCGTTTGAATCATCGCTTTTCGACTCGTCAGTCACGTCGCGGTCTGGCTTGGTGGAGAGAAGATGTGAACGGGGGTTCGCTTACTCGGCTACGTCTTCCGTTGACTTGCTCCTGTTGCATGTACGCCATGTTCTGCATGCCACTCATGTTGCCGTAGCCGCCATATCCCGACATGCCCATGTTCATACCAAACCCAGGAGGAGCGTACGGTGCCTGACCGGGAGGCATCTGCGGGAGTTGAGTCACCGGCGGCTGGATGGGGCTTCCGTTGGCCAGATTTTGGCTGCGGTACTGATCAATCGACGGGCTCGGGCTGCTGTACCCTCCAAAGCCTGCCTGCATCGGCGGGAAGAAGTTGTTGATGGGAGGCGTTGCACGGTTGAGTATGCTCTGCTGGTACTGGAGCTGCTGCAGGTTGGCGGGTGTCGGCATGGGAGAGCTGGACTGATTGTACATCGGGTTCTGAACACCGTAAGGGGGGAAGGGGGCCATGCTCGCGTCGGCAGGCTCACTGCGTTGACCGCCGAATCCCAACTCGTAGTTGGAAGGATTGACGGGTTGGTTCAATGAATTGTAGTACTGTTGCTTGTTCATGTGAGCGGCTTGCTGCTGGTGATGGTTGTTCATGTTGGCCTGGCGTGAGGCCGGTCGCTGCCGCTGCTCATTGTTGTTGTTGCCAGAGTTGCCGTGGCTGTGATCGCGGCCACCACCACCACCACTGTTGCGAGTCGACAGACCAACCTCGTCCATCAAACGCTTGTAACCTTGGGCGGGCTGCGCCTTGATGCGCACCAATACGTTCTTAACATTCTCAACCACCTGGCTGCGAATGCTCTCGTCAAAGAACGGCGTAGTGAGAACCTTGAAGATCAAGGTGGCGCCGCAGGCATGGTCGCTCAGGATCGCCTCGAGAACTTGGTCGTTGGGGGTGAAGAACAAAGCCTTGAGAATGGTGTCTCGCGCCTCAGGCTCGGCCTTTTGGTTGATGACCTTGAGCACAGTGAGATAGGCAACCTTGTGAGTGCACAGGTGGACGAGGTAAGGCACCAGCTGGGGTGACAGAACAGTCCGGCGCTGAGGGAAAGTACAGGTATCCAAGAACCATGTCAACAGGAGGGCGCCGTTGGCGTTGGTGGCGAGCTGGACGCTGTGCAGGGCGATCGCGGCAGCCAACATCCGCTGCTGCTCCTTGGTGGAGTGGTGGCTCTCCAAGCAAGCACGCATAGCTCGGGCACCGTAGCGGCCCTGGGAAACCTCCCACATGCGACTAAGCATGGTCTCAAAGATGAAGTCATTGAAAGGAGCACCAAACTTGAGGCAGCCTTGAAGAACGTAGTTGCCGTACTGGTCAAGGAAAAGAGAGATGGTATAGGGTCGCAGGTGCTCTACAATCAGATTCATTTGATGAGGAGTCTTGCAAACATCGATGATCTTCTGAGCAGCCCACGTGCCGTTCTTGTGCACGCCGATTTCCGCCATGTGAGGTGCGATCTCGGTCAGCATGGCATCCCTCAGGTCGTCAGAGCAGTGCTCAAAGAGCTTCTGTACAACAGTGTTGCCGAGGTAGTCGGACGCGAGCTCGGCAATTTCTGGCAACATGTCAAGCGCAGTTGTCTCGATCTCAGCCTGTGACAGACTCTGGTTGTCGATTCTCTTTCTGATATCTCTGAGTCTCGGGGCGTCATGAACCCGCGTGTGGGCCGGCTCTCGGATGGGAGGGATCTCATCGATAAAGTTGGTAAACTGGATCGACGACTGGAGGCTGCGGGAGATCTTGGCGGAATCCTCATCAGTGGCCTGGAACTGCTTCACGATGCGCATGATGTCACTTGTCATTTCTGACAGAGGAGGCACAACGGGAGCAGCGTTAGCTGACTGGGCCGATGCGGTTGCGTTCTCGCCAGCGGCACCCGAGGCTGCGTTCTGTGCACTGTCCTGGTTTTTCGCGAACGGGTCGGGGCTGGGCGAGGGGAAGACACCATCATGGCCGGGCGTGTTCGAGGCAGAAGGCGGCTTGGCAAAGTTGATGCGAATAGGTCCCGCTCCAGGGAAGATCTCCTTTCCGTTCATGCTGGCCTTCGCAGTGATGGCGCTCTCCATCCGCTCGAAGTTCACGAAACCGCAGTTCTTGTGCGTGAGAACACGAGCAGACAGAATGTGGCCGTAAGACTTGAACATCTCTGTCAAAGTCGACGTGGTAGTGGAGGTCGGGATGCTGCCGAGCCAGAGGGCGCTGGTTGGGCCCTCCAGACCCTGATCCTCAGCGTTGAGCAGGCCCGCATTGCGGCTGCTCGACCTTCCCAGGTTCATGGCAGCCACAGCTTGCGGGAGGTCGTCAAACTCCTTCTCGTCCGGAAGACGGATCTCTGCAGGAGGGACGGCATTGCCCATACCGTTGCCGGACATGTAGGTACGCATGAGGCGAGAGCCAGGGGTATCGAGGACGCCAGCGGTTCGGGCGCGAGGGCGCGTGGCTTGGTTGGCAAAGGCTTGGACAGCCAAGTTGTGGTTGTGAATCGCGGCGTTCGTAGCCGCAAGTTGGTCCTGGAGGTGGGCGACGTACTGGCTCTCGAGAGTCATGTCCTCGAACTCATCATCCTCCTCGTCGGCGTATTTATCCTTGTTGTTAACCGAGTACGAGCGGAAACGGTTAGCCTTGGTGAAATCGTTGAAGCTCGGAATGTACGGTGTTGCCAACTGGGCACGAGGAGGTTGCGGCGTCTCAGCGAGTCCCAAATAGTCCAGCGTTCTCATATGAACATCGCTCTCTCCGCCCCCCTCCCGAGAAATCTGGGACTGGGTTGGTGAACTGGGCCCATTGGTCGAGCCGATGCTCGCAATGCTCGCAAGAGTCATGCCCCGGTCGCGACCCGTCCCGGTAGGATTCCAACTGCTGAAAATGGATGGTCCAAAGGGCGAGCTGGTGCCTGGAATCTGAGCGAAGGGGCTCCTTTGAGGCATCGATCCGGCGCGCAGACGAGAAAGCAGAGCAGAGTTGTTAGAAGCCGTGTCAACCGGTTCGAGGCCGGGAGAGGGAGCTTTGAACGGGCTGTGGGACGGAGTAGGCCGAGACGATTTGGGGGCCATGGCCGGAAGATTGAGCAAGCCATTGCCGACGCCGCCGGGCGAGAACCGCGAAGGCACGGTTCCAGCACGGGCGCGTCTCGCCTGAGGCATGGAATCGGGGGTGGGAAGTTGGGCAAAGTCAGGGAAGCCATCGGTTGGCGATTCGGGGATGTTCTCGCGGAGAGGCGTCGAGTTGCCGCTGGTCGGCGGACCACCCCAGGGATTTACCGGCAATCCGGGGACGCCTTCCTGGGCTTGAATCTCGCGAGCTCTTTCAAACGGGGTCAGCAAAATACGGGCAGCTGAAGGCTGGTGAACTGAGCTTACCTCTTGGAATACAGCCTGCTGGAGCCGGGCATCTCGTGCGACGGAGAGCCAGCCCCTGATCGCGAAGCACTAGCCATCTTGCTGGAGTGGTTCAGACTGCCTGGCAGGCCGAACGGTGATCTGACAGATGAGCCAGCGGTCGGGTCAATGGGAGATGTGTTGTTGGCGGTTGGTGAAGTGGACCGGTTCTGTGTGGCAGATTGGGGCGGGTAACCAATGGCCAGGTGATCGGATCTAGTTGACATTATCAATTATCTAGGCCAAACCTCATCAGAAAATTCGTGACACCAAAATTTTCCCAATGGGTTGCTATCGTTGACAAGTTGAGCGATGCTCCCCCGGGCGACGGTAGACAGGCGCGGGGAGAATTGGCCCCAATGAATTGTGGGCAGCTTCGAGACCGTAACGTCTCGTATTCCACAGTCGGGGGTTTCGAGGGAGGGTGGAGGCACGGTGCTGCGTCAGTTCCCAGCGTCTCTTCCGAACGAGTATTCTGCGGATTGTCCGGAGCTGCTGTCAGGCTGTCCAATTCGGTGGGCAGAGCAACAATGCCAGGCGTAGAGCAGAGGCGCGCGAAAGAAGAATGGTCGTTAGGGGCCTTTGTGCTAAGGAATGTTCGTCGAAGGGTCGAAAGAGTTGAAAGTCGTGTTTGTGCGTGTTTGTGCGTGTTTCCAGGTATTACAAGGTACGCCAGGCCAGCCAGTCGGTTGCAAAAGGGCTGCTGGGTGCTCGAGAAAATAAAAGGAGAGTTCGACGTCGGTCGGGGGAGTGAGGTCAAGGAATGTCGGGGGGGCAAGTGGGCTTTGGGCGAAATTCGGGCGCTGGGGGTTGATGGAAAGATTTCTCCTGCCAGGCACTCGGGTGGCCGTTTTGTGGTCGCGTAGCTTTTAGCGGTGGGTTTGGTCAATGTGGGTGCTGGTGCCGCTGCTGCTGGTGCTGCTGGTGCTGCGATGCGCGATGCGCGATGCGGATGCGTAGCGTTGCGTCCTTTTGGTCTGGCCGGTCTCTCGGACCAGATTCCACAGGTCCCAGTGTCGGATGTCCCAAGACTGCGATTGTGGCGGGCGAAAACCAGCTCGTTGTCCTTTCCTCCAGGTAATCTTTTTGAGCAAGACGAAAAAGAGAGAGGAAAGAAACAAAAGTAAACGGTCTCAATATACAGGCTTCATTAGTATAGGGACGATGAGGCCTGGAGAAAGGGATAGGGGGTTTGGGGGGGGTGTTGAAGATGGGAGTGTGGGAGTGGGAGATGGGAAAAACGAGACGAGCGGAGGAGTAGGAGGATATGTGAGTTGAGGCTTGGTGGTGAAAGGGACCTTTGGCCTTTGGTGTGTGCCGGTGCAAGCAAAGCAACGCAACGCAACGCAAAGCAAGCAAGTGCAGACGCAGGACAGGACAGGATTAGGAGACGGGGGTTTAGACGTCTGGCCAGTCAGGACACTTTGTTAGGCGGTAAGGAGGGACGGCGAGGCAGGGGAGAGGGAAGTAAGGTTAGGTAAAGAAAAGGCAAGGTGCCTCTGCTTGCTTAGGATGCCTCGGAGGTTGTGGTAAGGTACCTTGACCAAGGCGTCCTTTTTTCTCTTGCAAACAATGGAAGTGACTCGCGGTAAGGTTAGGTGCCTCTGAAAGATACGATGTACAAGTTACACACCCGACCTCAGATACTGCCCGTTTCCCATCTTCTCCACAGAACAATAGCAGATGCCGCAGCTCCATCGCCGCGCCGACCTCAGGCATGATGAGGGTACAGATACAGAGCATCAGCCAACACCGAGTGTGAAGTAGATGGCACTGCAGGGCGAAGCAGCAAGGTGAGGTGCTTGATCAAAACCATTGCCTGGCAGGGCCACCGTCGCCGCCGTCCTCACTTTACACATTACTAGCATCACCCGCATGCCATGCCGAGCGTGTACGAACACAGCTAGCAGGCATGGCAGGGTAGACTGTTCCAGGGGACTGGTGGTTAGCATCAGGTTTCCAGGTGGGGAAAGATACATGACCTCACGGGGAGAGCCACCGTCACAAGTCAATACTCAGCCTCTCGTGCCTCTCTGCTTTTCTATGGGCCTCACATCTCGCCTGCCAGTCGTCACCTCTCCAAACTAAGGGCAGTTTAGACCAGGGCAGACAGCTCAGAGCAAGACAGGGGACTGGCTGACACGATGCAGCGCCTACAACGGGGCCAAGCGAAGGGTTGGGGTCAGTGTGAAACGGCAGCCGATCGGCCCTAGTGTGGCCTTTAGGGGGTTGAAAGAGCCCCAGTCTTGCCATTGCCTGACCCCAGGCACTACCTAGGTAGGCCTTAAGGGAGAGAGTCACAGAGTACGGATAGAGACTTATCGTCGCTAGTTGAGCCGGATTCCATGCTACTTATCTCTAGATCAGCTTTGCCCCTGGGGTCGATTCCCATGCATTAGGTAGCCAAAAGAGACACTGACATTGTCAAGTTCTGGGGAAGGGACCGGTTCTCGCGTGTCGTCTACTCCTTCCCTTTTTCTCCTCCATGCCCTCCTCCTCCTCTCCCGGGGCTCGCCCCTCTCCCCTTCCCTTTCCCTGTTCTTCCTCACCCAGACCTAGGCAAGAGTGGGGACCGGGACAAACCAGGGAGGAAGGGACGAGGGACAACGGCTGAGCGGGACAACAACTTGACACTCGTGACGGTCTGCGGTGGAAACCTTCCTTTGTCCATGTACCTTCCTACCCACACTTACGTAGTAGGTTTCTCTCCATATTTTCCAACTTTGCGCCTTCCCATTCCCGTGGAATGTTCGACATTGAAGGCGGCGAGCAGGCAAGACTCAAGAGACCGGCAGGGTGGTGTGTGCGCCGCGTCCGCCGTCCGTACCCTCCGCTTCCAGTGCCTGTGTAGGTTGCATGTTGAATGCCGAGAGCTTGCACACCGATTATGCCACTAGACGACTTTGGGCAAATCCAAACGGTCCAACAAAGTCTCAAAGAGTCCACGACCACTTACCTACCACGTCTACATCATTGTAAAACACTGCTACTCACAGTCTTGCAGAAATACTATTACACAAGTACACCCAGTCCAGTCATCGGGAAATTTCGCGTACACGCTTTCCCTCGTCGCTGACATACTGTTGACACGTTCTGTTGACACGGACCATCTTCTCAAGCGTCGCACGGAACCTAGCTAACCTTGAGCTCCTTGTCGACGCTGTGCCCGGCAGCCTTACGGTGAGGAGAGGAAGAAGAAAATAGAACCCCGGCTCTTATCCCACGTACTATCGTCCCTTCCGAGCTGGATTGAGCACCTCAGCTGCAAGAGATGCGGGCGGCGATGCGCCATTACCCATGGACATGACCTCGCTGCCAGGGACTTCCATCGACAACCACTCCATCAACAATACGCACACTTATTCTCCCTGACCGTACCCCTTATCCAACGCAATGGGACCACCATCAATAAAGCCTTCACACTGTCACTAGAGGTGCCATCCCTCCGTGCTCACCGGGATGCTGCCCCTTCCCTATTGCATCTTACGTGCTGGCGCGAAATCTCCATCCAGTACGGATACCCATACTCTGTACTCACACAAATTCGCCTCACCATCCACCCAAGGTGAGTAGCCGCCATTGATTTAGGGGTAAGGACCTGGCCTGTCCCCGACTGCCGTCGACGGCCCAACTAACTGGACGGGCCCGATCCTAATCACAGCCATGAACCACCCTCACTGCATTAACAAAGTACCATGCCCACGCCACACTGTCCCCTCGCAAGAACATCTCGCCCCTAACGTTGCCATGGAGGCTCAGAGTTGCAGTGCGTTGCAGTACCTTCCCGGTCACCAAGCTAGTTGTCCGCTCCAGGCGAGCCCATGTCGTTTAGCCGCGACATATTGGTGTCCAGGCCGGCCTTGTCAGTCCGTCGACTCATTCGGAAACTGCGGCTTCAAGAATTTGAGCCTTCAAGACTACCTAGGTAGGGATGACGGGGACAGCCAGAGCCCGTGGCAACTCAATTGCCCGCACTCAAGTCCCAGGCTGTGTCAATATCGAGAGCGCATCTTCATACTGTCCCGCGGAGAAGGAGCACTTTAGTACCGAATCACCATGACGAAAATCCATTCAGCAGTGCCCAAATTCGGGCGCCATCGACCAACATTGTCAACCAAGACTTTGGCCATGATTGGTAAATGCCTGTGCAGCAACTGACAGACTGCTTGACTTGCTGTCACGGTTAAATTGACACAAGCCACCAATGTCCCCGGTTTGCGTCCCAGCCACGCTGACCATCCAGCCAGTCCAAGCGGCTGTGTGTCCCTTCGGATTCGTCCAGGGGTTGCCCTCCACCATCGCGAACCATAGCTTTGGATTCTCCCCGTTGAAGTTCATGGCCTATGACGAGGAACGAAATGTCGACTACCCTCTGCTTCGGCTTCCAACTCAACTTGACAATCCATCTTGGGCATCATGTTGGCGTACAACCTCCGCACAATTCCACATATCTCCCTGACTCGAACACGGCCCCTTTTGCACCTTGCACCCGGTACTTTGTCGAATCATCGGTGCAGCAAAAGATACTTTTGCTCGCAAAATAAAAAGGGGGGAGGTGGCCACTAACAGACAGACAGCAAAGCTTGCGACGTGTTGCCCAATGGGGCCATTGACATCGACGGCCAGGTGCAACACTGCAAAGGCGTGATGGAGATGCTGGTCATTTATGCTCCAGCTCGCCGCCCCCTGGCTCTCCTCCAATGACAACCTCGGACGACGCTTGTCAGAGGATCTGCTAAAAATTCTGAAACAGGACCTTAGTCTGGCTTACCCTTGCAACGCTCGCTACCTATGTTGATGTCCATGCACACGCCCCACGCCACGATCTGCCGCCAACGGCTCCCGCTACAACGCAACCCCCTTCCAATGCATTCCCTCGTATTTCGCCGTGGCCACGCTCCTCTGTTCGAATGGTGGCTATCTACGGATACGTATACGGATACAGACAGATAACGTGCGCACTTTGACAGTCCCTATCCGCACACTCTTTACGGATCTGGTATGCAGTGTCTTAATATGGCCCGGTATAGCCTCCGGCTCGCTGGCCGGTAGCCGCCTGTATGCTCGCCCGATTAGGCCAGGGGACGAGCTGATTCTCTGCTTTAGGAAAGAACGCTGCAGACGCGATGACTTGGGTGTTAGCAAGGCCTCGTGTCCGGGAAAAAGAAACCTCACACTCTGCGCATGCTGCGCTACTAGGAACGCACCGAATCAACCTTTTATCCAACGTTCAAGGGTCAAACGGCGGGCTTGTCTTCCATCCCAAGACACCCCCTCTGGGGCCCATTTGCCAAGCTTCTGTCCCTCCGTCCCGTTCACCTCGAGACCTCTTGATTTGACGAGAGACACCTGCCATCGCAGCTCTTGACTCGGATCGGTCATCAATCAACACGCGAATACAGACCAGCAGCCGGCCCAGTTGAGCTGCCCGATGAGAGCGTTCCCGTCCTCGGTCTGCACCAATCCGTTTCACCCGCCCTTTTTTGTGTTGGCCCCCACTCAATTCTGCGCCGAGGCGTTCCGCCGCTGGTTCGAGTGGACAAGGAGGCCCTTCTTCTCGTTCATGTACGTTTCTGTGGTCTCTACTCAGCGAATATCGAACACCGTACCCCCCGGCTCCCTTTCTCGTCCCAGCTTCAGGACGAAGTGCCCTACCTACATTGTACATGTGCAACGCGACACAGACCTTTGCAGCCTCAACTTACTCCGCGGCCTCCGCCGAAACTGGCGCCAGAGCCCTCTTCCGCCACGCCCGCTGTGCAAGTGACGCGTTCCGCCGCGCAGCCTCAATGCGTTACCGCCCACGGCATGATCGGTCGGCCGTCACTCGCAGCTAGTTGCCCGCACCGCCGATGCGGCTCTATTCTCTCCACGACCACGGGGACCAGTCTCGGCCCCAAGCTCATCCTGGCCCGCTGTGCAACGAGACACAAAGGCGCGGTGGCTTCGGTACTTGGCTAGATAATCTATCACCTTATGCACCACGGTCCCATGTTCGGGGAGGGGCCCGCCACAGTCAATTCCTGGCTTCAATGTCCCTGGGCTTGCTTTCGTGAGGCTCATAGAGGGGGAGGGGGCACATCGGGGGCTAAACTTCCCCGTCGTGGGTCCCCTTCTCCGACCAGGGCGATCACCGGGGTCCTCTCGGGTAAAAATAGCATCCTATCTTGGCCCGACCTCATCAGGCATCCCCCCACGGCTAATTTCGCAGATCTTACGAAAAGGCTCCGATTGTGGTGAAAAAAAAAATCAAACTGTTGTACCGCGTAGGCATGGCGGATAGTAAGTAGATTGGTTCTCCGTTCCAGCCACGAGAAAACTAAACCAAACATACATGCGACATGCGAGTCCTTGGATCATGGGCAGGTGCTTGCGGATCAGCAGAACAAATCGAGTTGATGCGATGCGGGTTCCTCCCCCGCTTCAAGGTAGGATCATATACTACCCAGTCCAAAGACCTGGGTTATTCCCAAAATATCGGTACGCCCAGATGACCGAAATGACGCTGTCGCTCTGAATAGCGACATGGCGCTGACTTGACCTTGCTCTGTCTGCTTGGTATCGAGCAAGTTATCCCAACTCCCGCTGAAAATAGGTACGGGGTGTTTCCGGGCATGTTTCTGTCACGACACCTGCGTGTGATGTGTGATGAGCATGACAAAGCCAGAAGCTATCATGGGCGCCAAGTATTTGGGGCGCTGCAACACGACGTCCAGCTCAAGTTGCTTCGTCGCCCATTGAAGTGCTCCCGCGTCATGCTAGGTATCGCCAGTGCAGGAAAGGTCGTTTCTGTGACCCTAAATTTCAGACTTGTTAAAGGCAAGAGTTTCAGAGTAACATGGTGTTTTCGTTGGCGGGTTGGGGGACAAGACACCAAGCAGTACGCCACCATCAAAAGAGTGTGGGCGCGCGCGCGCGCGCGCGCGAGAGAGGTTGTGTGTTGACGGGGTCATCTAGTAATGAGGTCCCGTGCAAGACGCCAAGATCGGGCTGAACATCCCGCTTTCCATTACCTTTGGTTCTGTGGCTTATTAGGTTGCAGATGACGTGTGCCCTTCTGCCTCTATGACGGGGTGACACGATGATGTCGCGAATAATTTCAACTCGATCGCACGAGGGATATCGAGGCAACACCTCTGATCTTTTTCTCCAATACTCACTTCCGGTAATCTTTACTCTACTCACTGTCAATAGGTTTTCTATACTCTTAGGCACAAGCAGTTAATTGACAATTTTGTTCATTGAACCTTTATAGTTCTATAACCTATTTACAATCATGTAAAAATCCCATAATGCCTGAACCGTTTTTAATACCTAAACGCCGGATGCTCTCTCTAGAGTGTAAATCTCTACAACTAAAGGGTGGAAAACTCATCCATCCCGACAATCATGCTTCGTGAATCATCTCATTTTGTCCCTCTGTCTTCTGACTTCCATTCTGTTGTGGTTGCTTTAGTCGTAAATGTCCTCGTCCATCTCGTCAGCAACAAGCTCGTCAACGGCATCCTCCTCATCCATCTCTTCGTCATCGGTGTCGAGCTCGCTGTCCTGGTGGTTGGGCAGCACCACCATCTTGCCATTGATGAGCTCGACGCGGGCGTTCTCGCCGTCGCGGATGTTGCCGCGGAGGATCAGGATGGCCAGCTTGTTGAGGACCTCCTTCTCGATCAAGCGGGACAGCGGACGGGCGCCGTAGGCAGGCGAGTAGCCAGCGTTGCCGAGGTAGTCCTTGGCCTCCTCCGAGACGTCAATGTAGACCTTGCGGCCGTTGCCCTCCAGCCGCTTCTGGATCTCCTGCAGGCGAATGTCGACAATTTTGCGGATCTCGCGGCGCGTCAGGCGGTTGAAGATGACGGTCGAGTTGATGCGGTTGAGGAACTCGGGCAGGAACCAGTTGCGGAGGGCGTTCATGACGAGCTCGCGGGTCGTGGCGTCGACCTTGCCCTCGCGGTTGGTGGACTTTGTGAGGTACTCGGCGCCCAAGTTGGAGGTCATGACGACGATGCAGTTCTTGGCGTCAACGACGCGGCCTTGTCCATCGGTGATGCGGCCATCGTCCATGAGCTGCAGAAGGACGGTCAAGACCTCCTTGGCGGCCTTCTCGACCTCGTCGAAGAGGAGGATAGAGAAGGGCTTGCGGCGGAGAGCTTCGGTCAGCTGGCCGCCAGCATCGTGTCCGACGTATCCCGGGGGAGCACCAATCATCCTGCTGAGGGCGTGGCGCTCTTGGTACTCGGACATGTCGAAGCGAATCATGGCCTTGGAGTCGTCGAAGAGGAACTCGGCAAGCGCCTTGGTCAGGAGAGTCTTACCGGTACCGGATGGACCGCAGAACAGGAAGCTGGGTGGTTGGTTAGGGTTGCTGAGGCCAGACCGCTGCAGACGTATGGCGTTGGCTACGGCCTGGACAGCCTCCTTCTGACCTACAACAATCTTGCCGAGCTGCTTCTCCATAAGGACGAGCTTCTCCTTCTCGCTCGTCTTAAGGCGAGTGACAGGAATGCCGGTCCAACGGGCCACAATCTCGTTGATGTGATCGGCGGTGACAACATCAGTCACCATGGCGCCGTGGTCCTGGCCCGATGCGTTGAGAGCAGCATCGGCAGCAGCCTTCTTGGCCTCGAGTTCCTTGATGACTGCACGCTGCTCAGGGATCGCGCCGTACTGGAGGTCAGCGGCCTTTGCGTGGTTACCGGCATTGGCGGCGTCCTCGAGACGCTTCTCGAGTTCGTCAAGCTTGGTCTTGGCCAAGTGAATCTCCTCGCCTCTCTTGATTTCGCTGAGGTACTTTTGGCGGAGAGGCTCCAACTCCTCCTCGACGTTCTTGGCATCCTTTTTCGCCTGGATCAGACGGGTCTGAGATGCCTCGTCCTTCTCCTTCTCCAGAGCAGCAATCTCGATCATGATTTGCCGGAGCTTGCGCTCCAGAGAGTCAATGATTTCGGGTTGCGACTCCCTAGCGACCCGGACGGCGGCAGCGGCCTCATCGACCAGGTCGATGGCTGAATCGGGAAGCCTTCTCGAGGTGAGGTAGCGGCCTGCGAGGTTGGCAGCAGCGACCAGGGCGTTGTCGAGAATGGTGACGCGGTGGTGTCTGTCGTATCGCTCCTTGAGACCACGGAGGATGGAAATGGTCTCGGCAATGGAAGGCTCCTTGACGAGGACCTGTTGGAATCGACGCTCGAAAGCAGCATCCTTCTCGACGTACTTGCGGTACTCGGCGAGGGTCGTCGCACCAATGCAGTGCAGCTGACCACGGGCAAGCATGGGCTTGAGCAAGTTGGCAGCGTCCATGCCGCCCTCGCCGGACGAGCCGGCACCCATCAGCAGGTGGATCTCGTCCACGAAGAGAACAATCATCTCCTTGGATTCCTGAATCTCCTTCAGGACGCCCTTCATTCTCTCCTCGAATTCTCCCCGGTACTTGCTTCCGGCCACCAGGGCACCGACGTCGAGCGACAGCAGCTTGCAGGCCTTGAGGTTGTCGGGCACATCGCGATTGACGATTCTCTGAGCGAGACCCTCAACGACGGTAGTCTTACCGACACCGGGCTCACCGATGAGGACGGGGTTGTTCTTCGTCCGGCGAGACAAGATCCGTACGACTCTGCGAATCTCCTCCTCGCGACCAATGACTGGGTCCTGCTGCTTCTCGCGGGCCAAGGCCGTCATGTCGATGGTGAACTTAGCAAGGTTCTCGTGCTCCTCCTCGGTATCGGCGTTCTTGCTGTCCACCCGCTTCGTGCCGCGGATCTGGGTGACGGCATCGTGCACCAGCTTCGCCTTGGGGATGTTGGAGTCCCGCAGGCAGGCTTGTATCGTGTGATCTTCGGCGAGGGCCTGGATGAGATGGTCGACGGCGATGAAGGAGTCTTTTTGCGTCTTTTGCAGCTCTTGCGCCTTGCGGAGGACGGCGTGGAAGGTGGGTGCGACGGAGACCTGGTCCGGAGGCGGGTCTTGGCTCGGCAGACGGACGAGCGTCTTCTTGAGCGCCCTGTCGAAGAGTTGCGGGTCGCCGTGGGCACGCTCAATGACTTGTCGGAACATGGAGGATGTCTGCGGCGGGCCATTTTGTTGGTCCTTTGAGAGGTCTGCTGGGGGGTCGAGGAGGGAGACGGCAAGGTGGACGGGAAGCAGTTGGGAGTGGGCATACTGCTCCGCGAGGGCCATGGCATCCTGCACGGCCTTCTCGCCTCTGTCGGTGAATTCCATTCGTGAATTCATGTTGGTGATGTAGATGTGATGGCGATTGTATATGGTTGCGTGGTTTGTTTCGTGAGGTGGGTAATTAAGCGTGGTTTGTGTGCGTGTGAGAGTGGTTTTTGGGGAAGCTCAAAATGGCTTCAAGTTGAAGAGTCTATCATTCAACGGTGGGTATATCAATATGTGCAAGAATTAGCTTGGTGGATGAGAAGAAGGACTGTTTGAAGACTCGATCGCAAGGTTGAATTTATGCTTGCAGAGTGAAGTTCAACCAGACTGCAAACCGGGAAGTGGACCATGAGATGGACTGATCTAGTATGAGCTGGCAAGGTCGGGAGACTACCTAGGTAGTCGTAGGGCAGCGACCAGAACCTGGTAGAAGTCGCGCGACGTCACTAGAATCTGAGCACCACCGAGCCCAAACCGCGGGGTCGCAAGTTAGGCGCTCGGACTCGCGAGCAGTCCTATCAAAGTTATCGATAAAGAAGGGTAAGGCTCATTTTTGTGCGATGTGGCTGGTGCGGTTGAAATCATGTGATCCTGCACAGCAAGCCACATCGTAGCCACAACGACCGCCGCGGCCTGGGTTCCAGAGCTTCGGGAAATTTTGCAAGGTCAAGCTGCCGGCGAGAAGTTTAGGGGGTTGCCGACGACGACGACAAACGAACGATACCCTCACCGACCGGCCCCCCCAGCTAGCAACGATGAACTCGGTCCCGGTCTTTCGCTTCTCAAAACTGTCCTTTGGCGTCGCCCGGACAAGCATACGGCAGGGCCACACGCGGTCGCGACGCCGGACGGCCCAGCCCGAGCTCACCAACTTTGAGCCGGGCCACGGCGAGCAGATCTGGGTCTACAGCCACCTGACCTCGAACCAGATCATCTACTCGCACACGAAGCAGCTCGAGGTACGTTTTTCATGCCAATTGGCAGACACTATACAAACTTGGGACGTTGGGGACGTGGAGCAAGCTCAGCTAACCCGTGCTCGACCAAACAGTCCCACCGCGCTCTCAAACAACTCCCCTTCAACGGCAAAAAGTCCAAACCCGCAAAGCTCCGCCGCGACTACTGGGCCCCCATGGCCCTGATTCAGCTCCCCGCCGGCGCCGGCGCTGCAGGTCAATCCGTCTTCCAGAAGCTCCGCGAGTTCCGCCGCCTGCACGAGCTCTCCTGGAACGACGACCTCCTCTACAAGGAGCAACACACCCCAATCACCAGGCCCAAGGCCAAGGGCGCGGACGCCGCCAGCTCTGCCACGGGCACGACCCCCGCCGCAAGCCTCACCCGCGTCCGCAAGATCGTTCGCAACCGCCACGAGCGCGGCGTCGCCCTCAACGACCAGCGCGCCAACTCCATCGCCGATATGGCTGCCGTGCTGGCCGGCTTCGGGCGGGGTAATCGCCTGATTGTGAGCCCAGGCGAGAAGAAGGCTGTTCTCGAGGAGGGTAAGACGTTGACAGGGCGCAAGTGGTCCCTGGACCCGCCGGCGAAGACTGCGACGACGACGACGACGACGACGACGACAACGACAGCAGCAGTCGCCGGCAAGGAGGGCGAGGCGGAAGTAGAGGACGTCGCCAAGACGGTCGACGAGCTGTTGCCCGCGACGATATACTGGGCCAACGAGGACGACCGCAACTTTGCGCAGGAGTGGTCCGGCAACGTCACGCACGACTTGTTTGAGGACGTCAAGGCGCTCATGGCGGAGAACCAGTACGCTGAGGAGGAGATCGCCGCGGAGGCACCCGAGGCGGTCGAGGAGATTGAGCAGACGGCCGGAGACGACACCAAGTTCATCATCAAGGAGCCTGCGCCCGAGGACCCCGCGTCCGAGGAGGGCAAGGATGGCAAGGAAGGAAAGGACGGCAAGGACAACAAGACTGAGACCAAGGTATGAGTGCAAGTGCCTTGTGGAGGTGAGGCGCCTGTTGTGTAAGATTTTGGCCGCACCTTGTTACAATACGGAAAATGTGTACATCAAGCAAAAGGACGTTGTGCGATGGTTTTGGTTCTTGTTCCGAAAGAAAAAAGACTTTGCAAGTCATTTGCAGTCTGTTAAGAATGGCTGGTTTGGCATTGCCATGTAGACTATTGTATCAATACGGTTACATAAACACATGGTAGACCGATTTCAAACCCCTGAGAGAGACCAAAAAAAACCCAATTCCCTATATCCCTTTATCAAACTGTTCAAAAGAAACCCGATTTCCCGTTTTTTTTTATATAAAAAAAAACATGTATGTGTATAAATCCCTTGGATAAGTGCGTTCTTGGTCATCAACTTCGTTAAAGGTGTGCGTGCGTGCGCGTGTGTATGTATACGCGGCATTAGATCTGGAGGGCAAACTTCTTGAGATACTCGTAATCCTTGACGTTGGCGTCGACGCACTCGCGGATCTCCTTGAGTCCCTTCTCGCCGTACTTCTTGAGCCATTCAGCCTCTTCGGACTCACGGGTGATAACCTTTTTCTCGCGGGGAATTAGCATGCTGCGAAATGTATCTCACACTGGCGTGTGTTCCCGCCAAAAATCCAGCGTTTTAAGAAGTTTTCAAAAGCGCCAAACTACGGCAGGTCCTTTTTATATCCAATCTCTTTCTGTGGGTATTTCATTTTGGGGTGTAAAACAAAACACCAGCCGAGGGGTCAGGGGTCACTCACATGCTTCTTGTCGCGCGGCTTGAGCGAGGTGCTGCCGAGGGCGTCGTCGTGCCAGCCGTTCCACTTTGCAAACTTTTCCTGCGCAATCTTGGTGTCTTCGTCGGTCCAGTTGAGCATGCTGTCAGAGAAGTCGAGGCCGACGTGGGCGCAGTAGGCGCGGATGACGGCCTCCGGGTCGTCAAGCATGTCGTCGGCGTCGACGACCAGCAGGTCCTTCTCATCGACGACGCGCTCGCGGATCAGGTAGTCGAACAGGCGGCGCAGCTCCTCGTAGCCGGCCTCGGAGGGATTGAAGTTTGTCCAGCCTGTCACCTCATCCAGGGGCGGCTGGGTGCAGCGGTAGTACGAGGGGATGGAGCGGCGCGGGTGGCGGATGAGGAACGTCCACTGGAACTTGCGCAGGATGCTCAGGGGCAGGACGGTAGGATTGCTGGGCTCGGCGGTGTTGCCGGCGGACGGGGCGATGGTGGCGGTTTGCTGGTTGGGTGGGAGGATGTAGTATGCCATATCCTTGATGAAGGCACGTTTCTGTTGTTGGATGTTAGTTATCTGGGCAATTGAATAATAGCATCATCTTGTCTCTATTGGTGGTGTTGAGCATTATTCGACGTCACTCGCGACTCCAAGGTTGCCCCCACGTTGGGGGGGCCTCCGGCACCGGGGAACCGTCAGTGGTAATGCGCGACATTGCGGCGGGCGGCTGGGTTGCAAAGCTTCCCCGGGTGCACGCCAGCACCCCCGGTCACCAAACACCGCTTCAATCGAAATCAATCAAGAGTTTCGAGAAGCTCTGTTTGAACCTTCAAAGAGTACCTCCGACCGTAAATTGAATCAATTTTGGACGTGGAATGGCAAGTTTGGAATTGATGGTGGTTTTGGCTGGGGGTCGCGGAAGCTTTGCAACTCAAGTGCTTAGGGGGTTGTTGGGTTGGGAATACCTAGCGCATAGGGCAAAATGGTGTGGAGGGGTGCGGGTGAGATCGCGATCGGAAAGTAGGCAACCTCATACTGAGGGAGGGGTAGGTGGGTTTTGGGGGAAAAGGTAGAAAAACATACATCTTTGCCCGTCTCCTCAATTTGCCTCAGGACATCGGCATACGTCGTCTCGGCGAAGCCAGACTTTTCTCTGCCTTCGGCGTCATTCTCAAAACGCTCGCCAGTCCGCTCAGGCCCGTAATAGAATGCATCGCCAAAGGGCTCATGTACGCAAGCCAGCTTGTCCCGGCGGCTCATAAACACCTGCACGATGAGATTGTCATGTTAGCTAAGCTCGGTTCTCGACATGTACACGCTGCTGCGCTGGTGCTGTTTGAGCGGCGGGTCTTGGGCGGTGGTTTTGTTGCACAAAAGGAACCCGTGGCGATGTTCAACACCACGGGTTCCTCCAGGCCCCCCTCCCCCCTTCCCCCCTCTCCCGTCCTCCCGCGAGAACAATACAGGCACCCTGTACCTTGTTCGTCTTTGGGGACCGGCGGGATTGCGTGCTTGACACCTTGGGGGAACGGGCAGTACCAAACCAGCCAAAACAAGCCAACAGGCGCAATGGGATTGGGAAATCTCACTCTCTCAAAGGCTGTAGAGCAGGCCCTTGGGTGGGTCGCGCAAAAGATTGGCTTCGAAGGCGTGATAGCCATGATGAAGCACCTCAGCAGCAAAGATGGGGAATTATCCTATGGGATTGCTGAATTGGACCGCCACGGGGAAGACGGATCAGAGAATCCGGCACGGCGGTAGGGCAGGGCAGTTGCAGAGCTTCTTAGGACTTAATTGGAAGGTACTGTGGAATGCGGCACCGTTGTGAGAAGCTCTTGTCGCTTGGGCTAAACAACAAAAATGTTGGATGTATGGTATCGTGAATGTCGAAATAACAAGGTATCGATGGCGAAATCGAGGATGGTCGAGAGGAGAGGGAGAGGGAGAAGCTGGTTATAAATCATTTGGCTTCCCACCCCCCTTCATAGTTCAGCTTTCCCAGAAGCTCTGCAACTTCCGCCTTTCGCGGGCGACCCTACGGTCCACGGCAACGGCAACCGCTCTCACTCGTTCCCTCGCGCCGCTGCCGTTCTTTGCCCATTTACCACTTTTCCCTCAGTCTGCGCCTTTCATGTCCCCGTCCGACTGCCTTGGACCGACAGCCGTCGGACCAGACGACCAAAAAAAAGGTACGTAGAGTTACTAACTGCATACTTGCTGCATCTGGAGTCTGGACCATGGGCCAGCACGGGGCCGGTGAGCCCACCCCTCCTTTCAGACAGGATGAGAGAGAAAGAGATGGAGTGGTGGTATGGAACAGCCGAACAGGAAGAGGCATGTGTGTGCGGCCGTGTCCACACTTCACCCACTTGGGTTGAGCCTTGCTGCGACTCGAATGTCCCTAACTGAGGGAGAGAGAAAGAGAGAGAGAGAGAGAGAGAGAGAGCAGAAGTCACGGGGAAGAGAAAAGAGAACACCAGCGAGTAGACGGGCAGGTATAAGTCAGGTGAGACGAAAGTACTCTTCCTCCCACGGCGATGGGCGGAAAGCGGTGCAGAACACGGACAGGAAACAACCGAAAGATACCTCGTCCAGAGACCAGACGGTTCAGCTTTGGTACTTGCCTACCTGTGCTACCTTTGAACACTGGTCTCTTCGGATGGGGAAGGCGTAAGAGTATTCCCATCCTGCCTCCGTCTCGCGGTGCGAACCTTGTCTGGCTACGCGCACTAAACGTCATAGCACCAGGAATTGATCCGGCACACACCAATTGCACAGAGGCGCCTCTGCGCCCCCGGCAGCACTAAAAGTCTGCCGGGTGTTGCAAACCCGCTTTTGTCGGATGGGACAAGCTGGGAAAAACTCTGTCTCTTTTTGTGTGCTTGCGTGCAGCAACATATAGCAGAGAGACGCGCCACACGAGCGAGGGAAAAAAAGGGTATTTTGCGGGAATCTGGACACTTGCAGCGTGGATACCCACGGGTACGGCACGCAGGTTTTTACCCGGTCCTGGCTCCAGGGACTCCAGGGAAGTTCCCCAATGGGTCTTAATGGGAAGTATACAAAAAGAAGAAAAAAAGGCTCCAGAAAGAAGCAGGGCAAGCCGCAAATGGAGACGTTCCGCGGCGGAACGTGTGTCGTCGTGTGGAGACTCGAGCGGGATCCAGCAACGAGCATCATTTTGCTCCAGCTGAGTTACATCTGGCGACATGTCGAAAGCTCGGCCTAAGGTAGCCATCCCTCTCCTGTCCCTTGCGATTGAGACGGGCTTGGAGCGGCAGATGTTCGGCATCTACGCGTCTGAAGGGGCTAGCAGTCTTTGGGCAGAGGGGAGGAAGAATATGATGATGAAGAAGATCGAGAAAGGGTAAGGTATTCGAAACAAACACTGGCCTAAATACAACCAACTTTGGCCGCCATACGGATACGCAGCATCACCTCAGCCAAGGGTCCTGCAAGTGTTGCGATTCCAGCACGTCTCATTCATGTAATTTGGACGTAATGGACGTGGAGTTGCTGATCCACCACCAGAATCTGACCGAACGGGCAGAAAAAAAAAAGAGGAAGAGGAGGGGGGAGCGCATCAAGACGGGAAAGAGGGGTTCAGCACTGTGTGCAGGTGTTTCTCAGCAGACGAAGCAGGTGTGCCTCAACAAGTTGCAAGAGCTTCGCAGAGCTTCTGGCAACCCCCGACAACCCCCTCGGCGCCACGCTAAACAGTTGCAAGAGCTTCTCTGCCCCTTCCACACCCATTGCAGAGCTTCGGGAAACTAACTTTGGCTCTACCCACTGGTCTCGATCCTTCACAATAGCCCGCGTAGAAAGAAAGGGCCCGGAACGTGGGCATTTGGGGCTGCTTGGCATTCTGCTCGTGGAACTGACTGAGCCTTTTTGGTGATGTATGGGGGTGTGTGGGCGCGGACGGACGGGCGCTGTGAGACATCCATAGGGCACGCGACCAGCCCTCTGCTCATCTCACTCACGTCTCTCGAGACCACCACACGTAACTGTAGCGATTGATCCGTCGCTTTTCCCTCCACCAACTCTTGCTTCGGGGTCGGGGGGGGATATCTGCATCTGACAACTCATCCGTAATGTGGACAACGGTGGTCCTCGCCTTCGTTGTCGGCCCCTTTTCCTCTTGTCAGTGACTCGACCATGACCAGGTCTCACAACGCCACCGGCTCGGCGTGAAATGCTCTTTTCAGACCTTTCCAGTCTCCATCAGTCCATCACAGAGCCAGGGTTGAAGAGGCAGACGGACAGACAGACACTCCCAGACTCAAGACGAGAAGACTTTCGTTTCCGCGGTGGCACTCGCTGGTTTCCATTACACAATGGCTAAGAGGCAAGGGTCAGTCATCCCACGCTTTCCTGGTCCTCTTATCTCGAATCGACATTAGCTGCAAAACTTGCAAATGTCGTCAGCCAGCCCAGGCCTGTCCCGTCCAATAGACTCCCCTTGTGCCCAGCAGCCCCCCTCCCCTCGTGGCCGCAACCTCCAGCGCTGTGTCTGTAGTAGTATGTAGACCAGATGTAGCCTCAAAGCATATCCCGCGTGCCTGCCGACAGTCTTCAGGGATCATCGGCAATCGCCAGACGACCTGACCAACGCCGACATCCACAGAATTCCCGAAGCTGAATCTTTGCCAGTCTCGGGATGGGGGATTCTCTCAATGGGGGCAGGGGTCAGAAGAGAGCGAGAGAGAGAGCCCAAGCAAGTAGCGATGAGAGGCCGAACAACCAGTCCTCACGACCGCTGGTCCTCCCAGCTCCCAAGCCAGCGCCATCTTTCCGCCACCTGAGCCACCCCTTCCAGCGCCCCCTTGACCCTCCCCTCCGGGTCCCGGAATCTGTGCCCCTCAAACTCGGCAAAGAAGACGTAGTTGAACGGTGCCGTCAGGCTCGGCCGGCTGTTGATGCTCGTGAGGTTGGTCCCGTACCGGCGGAAGCAGTCCAGCACGTCAGCCAGCGCCCCGGGGGCCTCGTGCGGCACCGTAAACGATACCATCGACTTTTTCCGTTCCCTCTCCCTCACGCAGTGGCCCGGCATCTTCTGCCCGGCGTCAAGGCCCCTGCGAATGATAAAGAAGCGCGTCGTATTGTCCTCGCGGTCCTCAATCGTCCGGGCCAGCACATCGATGCCGTGCATACCCGCAGCAATCTCGCTCGAGATGGCGGCGCTCGTCCCTGTCTCGTCCATGCTGACCAGCTCCGCCGCGCGGCTCGTCGAGCTGACGTCGATGGCCTCGATGCCCTTGAGGTACGTCTGCAAAAAGGCGACGCACTGGCCCCACGCCTGCGGGTGCGAGTACAGCCGCCGGATGTGCTTCAGGCTGCACAGCGGCTTCGTCCGGGGCTTGAGCGGGTTGGGGTCCGATGCCGTCGGGGTACAGGCGCCGGAGCCTTCGTCTCCGCCTCCTCCCCCCCGGGGGCCCGAGCCCGGACCGGTCGCCGAGTCGTGAGCCGGAGCCGGATCCGGACGGCGGCCGACGAGGAAGTGGTGCACGTCAAGGTAAATCTCGCCGCAGACCGAGATGTCCGGGTACAAGCCGTTGCGGTCGGCAAGGTTGTCCAGCGTGAAAAGCACGGAGCCGTTGGTCGAGTTCTCGACGGGAACCACGCCGAAGGCGACCTCGCCGGATTGCACGACCTCGAAGATGTCTGATGAGGAGGCCCGGTCAGATGCGAGGTGGCATACGGCACGACTGAACGAACAGAGAGGAAGGGGACGCCCAACAATTACAGAGACGACAAATGGGAGGAGTACGTGCCTGTGATGTTGACGACGGGTCTCAGATCCCACTCATCTTCTGGGAAAGCCTGCAACGAAGCCTGAATGGAAAGTATTAGAATGGTAAGTCCCCTCGGCCACACCGTGCGAGGTGTGATTTTCAGGTTTGTGGTACCTGGTGCGTATACGAGGCCTGGGGGCCCAGGAAGCCCACCAGCGGCTTGGCTTCAACAGCGGCCTCTGCCGGAACCTGAGATTGGTCACTCATGGCGTAGAGGTGCAAACTTCTTTCGATGAACAGAGGCGATGGTGCGTTGAGTATTGCGGCTTTCAGAATAAGGAGAGGATTGAGTGGTGGATGAGTCGGAGGAGGCTCATACACACACGGACGGCCGTCTGGGCGGTGGTCGTGGATGTTGGGGGCGGCCCTTTATTTCCGGGTCCCGGATAGCCGTGTCGGGGTCGTTCCAAGGCGCGGTCGATTGACAGAACACAAGGCAGCTTCCGGTATTACCTCAAATTCGAATTTACAAAGCTGATCGTGTTCCTCCGGGTGCGCATCAAAGAGCGCGAGGTCGACGGCTGAGGGAGATTTCGACGTGAGTGGTCGATATCGGAGGTTGAGTGGTGGCCCGCGCGATCTTTTTTTTGTGTCCTCAGCTGGAGGAGTAAGGGGGGCGGCGCGGGGCATGGGGAAAGCTCCACTCGCCGTTGGCATTGCCGGCCTGGCGCGAGTAAGACATTTGCGACCTCGTCCACCCGACCGCTCGGAATCAACTTTCTGATTCACCTGTTTGACAGTCTTGGTCAGTCATTGTCATTCTTTTCATCTATGTGGGGTGAAAATACCGCAGCATCAAACTCAAAAGGCCCACCCGGGGTTTGGCCGCCCTCGGACTGACAGCGGATCATCCCGTCTCCTAGGCATTCCGCTTTCAAATGAGCTCTTCGGTTCATATACGCACGTCAAGTGCGTTTGCTCATACGAGCTTTCGCTCTGCGCTTGGCTACATGACAAGCATCTAGCGCGTGCCTAGGCACGACGATGAGTCGGGTCTCGCGGGGCTTGTCAAAGCATCAGCCCAAAGTCTTTGGCCGCCGTATGTTCAATGTCGGGCGCAGATGATATCACAGCGGTCTCATCAATGAAGGGGGTCTTGGGAGTATTAGCAAAGGCGGTCACGGTCACCCATGGCTGCCGTTCATATCTTCAGCCGCCGACTGCCGCGTCTTATCATTCACAACACCTTGCGCCCCGCCCTCTCCTTGCCACGGATCTATCCCCCGTGAGACTGTCCCAATAGCTCCCTGGTCTTTGATAGGGAGCCCTAGATAAGGCGACGAAGGACGTGGTTGCCCACGTTGATCTTGTGAGCTTGTTGCTTATCTGGCTGCTAGCACCAGCGACGTCGCTTCATCCAGCTGCCTGCGCAATGATGTATCGGCCAGTCGGCAAAAACGGTGGTTGGCATCACGAGAGTCTGCACTCGAAACGGGAAGAGTTTCGCCTCTCGTGTTGGCTAGCGCTTCTACTAAAAGGAAGATGTGTTGACGAGAGTCATCGACGGAAGTGCCGGAAAACTGATGATGATGCTTGGAGACAGATATTCATCCCCTCCGCAAAACACCAGCCTTTCATGTCAGCCATCCCATTGAGCGCGTGTATGAAAAACACGAAACAAGGGTTGAGTCACAAGGTCATGCGTCCGGGACGACGCCTTTATGCCATACCGCGATTCTCCGGAGCCCGGACCTGCTCTTTCTCCGTCAATGCCGGGAAAGAGTAGCCGATAGCCGGCCATGCGGAGACCGGCGACCCGCCCGACAGACCGAAAATGCCGTCAGGCCTAATTAGGAACGCCTGGTGGTGGCGGCATGCGGCGGCGGCGGCGGCGGCGGAGCTGTGGGCTCGTCCGAGCTGGCGGCAAGTGGCGTATCCTGGCTGGGGTTTCGGCGTTTCCGCACCAATCCCTGCTAGGAGTTCGTCGCAACTTTTCTCCCCTTCAATTTCGAGTAGACTTTTCCTCCGGCTATTCATGAAAATCATCTCTTACAAGCTATAGTGTCCATGCTGTTATGATGCTTCGACTCTGCTGCAGGGGGGAGCGGAGCATGTATTACGTCGCGTAACATTTGCTCTGGAGCGAGCCTCCAGAGTGAAGCAGGGGAATAGCCGGACGTTGAAAGTTGTCCCGTGCTTCTCGTAGCACAATGGAGACAGCCCATAACGCAAACCCTCGGTCTCGGTCCCGTTTTGTAGACCGCGATACGAGCTCTAAAGCTCATCGCGAGTAGTAGTAGTTGAGACGACGAGGCGGTCGTGGCCTCATTTTGGTCCTTGGACATGTTTCTGTTTCTTCAAGAACCCTGTCCACGTGGAAGACGGCTGACGACGTCAAGTTTGAACGGCAAGGCTTAAACAGAAGCAGCAAGGTTGGTCGTCCGTGCCGAGCAGCTAGGAAGGGTAGTGGGATGCCGGTGTGTCGGGAGAAGACCTTTCCACAAGCCCGGTCTCCATCGCTTATTGCAAAGTGGCAGCGTGGCTTGGGACGATGGCTTTCTTGAATGAGGGGGATTGGCACCAGGCCGGAATGTTTGAATGCCCACTGGATATCCGTATGCAAGGCAGATCTTCCAAGGTTTCATGTTTCAAGCTTGTTGACGCCCGCTCTGACCCGGCCACGTTGGCACTCCGTTAGCTGTCCAGACGGCCGGATCTGGTGCTGCTCAGCAGAAGCATACGCTCTTTTTGGATGGTCCTTGGGCGGTCTGGTCTGAAACGAGAGCGACGCGTCCTGGGGAGACACATCTGGGAACATTGTCAGTTTTTGAGGAGTCATCCACGTCGGCGAATGCCAAGTCCACGTTGGCCGTGTGTTCCACTCTTCTTTGGTGATGACTTGGCGGTGATCGGGCCATGACTCCGAGTACCTTGTTATTGAAGAAATCCATTTCCTTTGCACAACCGCAGAGACTGCATATCCCCGTAATCTCGGGCTCTTTCGCCGATTAAATCAGCAACTGGAGGAGATGGGGATATGCTTGCCCTGCGCGTCTCTCTGTGCGACGACGGCACAAACAGCTGCGTATCTTTCCAAACTAGCAGCGTTGGCGTATCCTAATCCATCAACATGCGGTGGAATGGCACCTTAGCACTGTCAATTTCGCAAGACGTGGGTCAAAAGGTGCAGAAAAAGGAAGGGCTACGTCTTTCTGTCCTCGGTGTACAAAGACGGCGCGTGAATATTGGGATGTCTTTAGTGTCCAAACTCCTTAGGACTGAGGTGTCACAGGAAGAAAGATGCCGCCTACAGCTTAGCTTTGTGTCACACGGCGCCTCGTACAAGCAGAGAAAAGTCAAAAGGCGGCTCGAAATGAAGACGTAGGTGATTGGCTGGAGATGTGCCAGAGAAGCCAAAGAGGCTCTGGAGCGGGTACGGATAAGCCCAGCTGGGATGATCCACGATGCGCAAAGTGACGGTGAACGCCCTCTCCGCGTTAGACGTGCCTAGGGCTCAGACTGGCGTCGCCGTGTTAATCAATCTGAAGAGACGCCAATGCC
The DNA here is from genome assembly GCF_001831195.1 of Colletotrichum orchidophilum. Taxonomy (NCBI): domain Eukaryota; kingdom Fungi; phylum Ascomycota; class Sordariomycetes; order Glomerellales; family Glomerellaceae; genus Colletotrichum; species Colletotrichum orchidophilum. Next base: position 121,721 of record NW_019173038.1, read on the forward strand.
GAAGGGTAAGCAGAAAGGACGGTCCCCCCCGCCGTCTTGCGAGCCAACGCCCATCTGGAGACTGGTGCAGTGGTGCCGTGATGGTTGAGTCGTGGTAGTCATTGGAGTCCAACGAAGCACCAGTGAGGATACGGCGGGATATTGGCGCCCAGAGGCAGGAACACCAGGGATGCAGGGCAGCGGAGAGGGTGTCGAGACGTGCGACACGACTAGTTTCAAGCGATCCAGCCCCGAGTGAGTGCGGGAGTGCGCCGGAGCCAATCACCCGTGGACGCGGGACAACCTGCCGGCCTCTGCAACTCTGGCGAATCCTCCGTCGGCGCTGTCTGGAGCTCAGTTGTGCTGTCCTCGGCGATTAGCTGATACACGACTTCTCTAGCGGGCATCTCTGGCTCGTCAGTTGTTCACGATGGTCGGTGGCGACGTGCTCCTGGCAAAAGCAACTAGGGGATTGCGGCCAGATGATCAGGGTATGCTGGTCTACTCCATGGGCCTATCACGTTGCATGGAGTCGGCTCCATTGTGTCAACGAACAATAATCTCCGCTTGTTGGTCAGCGGCCAACCCGACCTTTGGTATCGTCGCAGCGGGGATATCTGGCCCTCTCGTGATCTAGGCACGGCGGGCAAGCTATTGTTGTTGACAGCGTACGGTTGCGACGGTGACCTCCAACCAGCTGGGTATTGCTGTGGAGAGGGAGGAGGAAGCTCATGCCGGGCCCATACCTATACCACAGGGCATGGCATGCCAACCTGTGCGATCAAGGGCCGCCTTGTCGCTTGCACCAGGGAAGGGATTCTGAGCAGGCCACTGCGGGTGGGTAGGCTGACGATAGGTCGACGTCTGGCACCACGGAGGCCCGGCCGTGCATGATGGCGTGGCTACTACTCTGTACGCCTCGGTGGCTTTCAAAGTATCGCCGGAGGCGTCATCGTGGAAGATTCTGGTTCCAGAAGAAATTGCATCCCATCTTTGTCGGGACTCAAGGGCGGCAGAAGCTGGAAGAGAGGCGCCGTGACGTGGCTTCCGTGGACAGAGTCCGAGGCTTTGAATAGGGACCAGTCTCGCCGCAAGTTGCAAGCAAGGGGCAGCGCGCAACCAAGCACGTTTGCTGACGGGCCAAGAATAGCAAGAAGGCTCGGATGGGCGCGTGTATGATTGTTCCAGAGGAGGACCGGAAGCCGGACTACTCTGATATATTCTGACAACAACAAATCGGGTTCGGTCGGCAGCTGAATGAGCGCCGATCCGCCACTATTCATAACGTTGGCGGCTGGACGTTGCTATTTTGTTGCATCTCTTTCTTCTGACGTCTCTGCAGGCTCTGGTGCGTCTGCTCGTCATGAGCATCAAGCGTGATGGAATCAAGGGTCTCTGGTGCCATAGAGTCATACCAGAACACGAGATATCAAATTGGCGGCGATTGGCTGGGGGGCGGGGGTTGCATGACGGCGCATTAAGGAGGGCAAATTGCACGTTGGAGGGGGCCAGATGGCACGGCTGAGTAATTCCTCAGGTACATTGTGGTGTTTCTGCTTGAGGAAGGCACCGCTCGATGGTCTTTCTCATTTGGTGCCGTGCCTTCCTCGTTCAGTCAGAGGCAGCAGCAGCAACAAGTAAGGTAGCAGCAGGTGCCGCTGCAGAGCCAAAGTTTGGGTGGGGAGGGGACATGCGGCGTTGACCCTGCTTGAGCCAGTTTCATGAAGCCGCCGCCGTCCCCGTACCCCTGCAAACGCCCTTTTAAAGGTTGCCATGTCGCCAAGGGTGCGCACCGCACAGGGGCTTCTCCATCCGCCATCGCGGGCCCTGAGGCAGTCCGCCTGAGACTCCAGGTCGTCATGGAAGAGGAGAGAGAAGCCTTTGGCCAGCCGCCAGCGAAAACCTTGTTGAGTCGAAGTGCCATTTTGCCGTGTCCGTTTAATGTCGCTCTCGAGTGGACCGCAAACCCGAAGAAACCGGGCAAAGATAGAGGCTCTCGTGGCACCGTGGAACATTTTGTTGGTGTACGGAACTTAAGAATACCATGGGTAACAAAGCGTAGAAACATTCCGTTCAAAGGCTTGGTGACGAGAACCTGTGGGATGAATGAACAATGCATCAGAAAACAAGACCTCAAACAAAACGAACGAAACCTTGCAGTACGCCTCATTCTCGTCGTACCTCTCGCAACGCTGCCTCTCTCTCTCCTCTCTGCCCCAAGCCCAAAGGCAGATTACACGGAAAGCTTCTCAGTGTGTTTGTTTCCCCTTCAGTTTCCGCCTCACCGAGAACAGACGCATCAGGGCCGTTGCGAGGACTGTGCGGCTTCTCGTGTTTTGTAGCTTTGTTTTGCCATGCTTTGCTCTGATCTGCTATGCAGTGGTACTGTCCGTTGTTGTAAGGTTGTACGGATACACGTAGCGATCCCTTTGCATTGGAGCCGAAGCCAAGTCCATTTCCTTTCACGAGCTGCTGCGACAGCACACAAAGAAAAAAAGCATCGGAAACTTGTTACCGCCCTCCCCTCCTCTGTGGTGGTGCTGCTGCCCGCCCAGGGCTGAGGTATATGTCCGCCTACCTGAAGGTACCTGAGGCTGCTTGCACCTGCACCACACACGCACACTCACACACCCCTCCCTGCCACTGGCTTCCAAGTCCCCTGCACCCCCAAAATCCATCATTAACCCTCCCCTTCCCTCCTTCTTTTTCCCATCTGGCCGAAGTACCCGTAATTCTACACACGACCTTCGCCCTCACCAAATCCCCCCCTCTGCATGTCCTAGCAGAAACCAGACCTTTACGGTCCGGCACTGAAGAGGCTCGACATTCCCCGACCCGGATCCAGTGAGAGACACCGCCATTCCACACTTCCGCCATCTTGAACTTCTTCGCTTCTTTCGCATCCGGCCCGACGCCCTGAACACTGTCTCGGACACCTGCCTGACGGAATCCTCTCTCAGCACGACGCGCTCCAGGAGAGGCAGCTGAGACAAAACTCCCCGCGATCACCACCACCATTGTCCACGCCAACTTGACTTCAGTCAATGTCCACCTGACAAACCAGAATTGAAAGATGGCAATGCTGGCCCCCAAGACCGCATTCCCGGCGCCACTGGGCTCCAGCAATCCCATGGTCTCCAACGTCTCGACCGGTGCCGCACCGCCCTCGAGACGGGCACACACAATTCCGAACCAAGCCACCGCCTACGCCAGCCCGACCGAATCCGAATTCTCTGAGAACGACGGCCCCGATGCCGTCAAGAACTGGGACGAGGACAAAGTCTGCGACTACCTGAGGAGCGTCAAGTGCGGTGAGTACGAGAAACTCTTCCGCAAGAACCACATCAATGGCGAGAACCTCCTCGAACTCGACAAGGATGTCCTCAAGGAGATGGGCATCGAAAAGGTCGGCGACCGTGTGCGATTGTTCCTGGGCATTAAGAAGTTGAGGACAAAGGCCTACGCCAACCAGAAGAAGCGGAATAGGGTACGTGGAACACCGTCGTCAGCCGACGCTACTCCTCCCCCGCGGCATCGAGAGACGCCGTCAGCAATGGGTAACACAGCTGACATCCGATCAACACAGGACTCGTTTGGTGGCCTCGACCCTTTCACACCGTCTTCGGGCGGATCTTCCCGGCCCTCTGCTTCCAGTGCTCGCACCGCGCCCACGCCTTCCATGAACAAGCGTTACTCAAGACAATATGACTCCCTGCCCCTGGAGAGCGCGTCTTCCCGCCCCAACTCACCCCTTCCCGGCACAGACGCCATCCGCCCTCTGCGAACAAGATATGGCCAAAGTCCCAGCTATGTGAGTAGCGCCGGGCAATCCGTCCCCCAGACCGGCCGATTGGTAACTTCCCATACCAGGAATAACTCCAGTATGGATGGTTCACTGATGGCTGGCTTACCGCAGAACCAGGATGTCATCCGCGTCATCTCCACCGGAGGCGTCACAAAGGTCGTCAAAATCGCCGACTGCAACACGTGCGAAGAGGTCATGCGAGTGACCCTGAGGAAATTTGCCCTGCGAGAGGACCACGAGAGGAACTATTGCTTCTGGGTTCTGGCCGGGATTGAGCCGGACCCAAACCAATGCCGGCGGCTCGGCGACACGGAGCTCTGGCGGATCATCAAGGACCAGAAACGCCCTGAGCGTAATCGCCTGATCCTCCGCCGTGTCCCCGCTGGTGAGCCAGGCATGCCGGAGCTCGAGAGAGCAGCGGGCATTGCCATCGAGGAGGCACAGCAGAACCACAGCCGCGCCCTCGAGACTGTGGATAAGAGGAGTCAGATGAAGGTACAAAAACTGCTCGGCGAGAGATGGAACGACGAGCTACAACATCCGCTTTCCCCAGTCTCCTTCCACGACCGGGAGCGCAACGTGTACAACACCGCCAAGGAGCTGGAGCGTCCTGCATCCAACGACGGCCCGAGATCTGCCGGCGGACCCAGGAGGAATAAGGGCATCTTGCGGTCGTTTGGCGGTCTGCGTCCCCCCAGCGAGCTCATCGCCTCGGACCTCACATCCTACTTCCCTGACCACCCCAGAGAGGAGATTGACAGAACCGCTCGTTTGTCCATGAGAAGATCGACCCGTCTGAGCAAGGTCAACAGCCGTCTGAGCGTGGCTAGCAACCTCAGCTTCGCGTCTAGCATCCAAGATGCTCCCCCAATCCCGACCATTGCCGACAGCTGGCTGCATACCGGCAGTGCCCCCAAGGCGCGATCGGGCCTGCGGGTCACCCATTTCCGCGACTCCGTCGCTTCTTCGATGCTCGACACCCTGCAAGAGGAGTCGCCTGTCGAGCCGAACCGAAAGTCCTATGTGTCATTCGCCGACAGCTCCGACAGTGCCAGTGCAGCCGCTCTCAGCGTGACCGACCCAGAAGGTAACGTTACGCGGCGAAGCTACTTCGAAACCGACGGCTCAACCGGGTCAGGTTCCCTCAAGGATCTCACAGCGGCGCTCAACGAGGACGGCGAGGATGCCGATGAGGAGCTCGAGAGCTTCCTCGCGGGAGAGTCCTGGTCTGACGACAAGTGGATGAAGGGAGCCCTCATCGGCCAGGGCTCCTTCGGCTGTGTCTATCTCGCCCTGCACGCCGTCACCGGTGAGCTTTTGGCGGTCAAGCAGGTCGAGGCGCCAGCCCCGGGTGCCAACAGCCAAAACGACGCGCGCAAGAAGAGCATGATTGAGGCCCTTAAGCGGGAAATCAGCCTGCTCCGCGACCTTCGACACCCGAATATCGTTCAGTATCTGGGCTGCAGCTCGTCGACCGAGTACCTCAACATTTTCCTCGAGTACGTCCCCGGTGGTTCCGTGCAAACCATGCTCAACTCGTACGGTGCTCTCGGAGAACCTCTCGTCCGCAGCTTCGTCCGCCAGATCCTGACTGGTCTGTCGTATCTACACGACCGCGAGATTATCCACCGAGATATCAAGGGCGCCAACATCCTCGTGGACAACAAGGGCACCATTAAGATTTCCGATTTCGGTATCTCCAAGAAGCTGGAAGCCACCAACATCCTGTCCGGTGCGAACAACAACAAGCACCGCCCCTCCCTCCAGGGTTCCGTCTTCTGGATGGCTCCCGAGGTCGTGAAGCAGACCTCGTACACTCGCAAGGCCGACATCTGGTCGCTCGGGTGCTTGGTTGTCGAGATGATGACTGGCACACACCCATACCCCGACTGCAGTCAGCTGCAGGCCATTTTCAAAATTGGCGGTGGCAAGGCGGCGCCCACGATTCCGGAGCACGCCTCTGAAGATGCCAAGACATTCCTTGCTCAGACCTTTGAGATGGACCACAACCTGCGGCCGAGTGCGGACGAGCTGATGCTCAGTCCTTTCCTGGCTCCCATCACATAGTCCGCACGTTGCAGCATATACCCACTTCGATTCTTTGGGCTTTTGCCGCTACATTTGTGGCGGGACACTGTCCTTTTTGTACATATTTTTCTTACCAGCCTCAACACTCCCCTCGCCCTAGCCCTCGCACCAGGGCGGGGGTTTATATACTGGGACACGACAGCGGACTGTCTCTATTTTGTACGTGCGAGCGACCGCTGGAAGGATCCGACGATAAAGCATGGACATGGTTGGACTTTCCCTTGACATTCACGCATGGGCTGGCGAATGGAGAGAGGCGATACAGATTTGGCATTTCACGGGCACGGGGGGGCATGAAGCAGAGAGTGTATAATAATATCTCGATGAGAAATGACACTGAAGGAGAATAATGAGCCTCGAGTTAGATAACCTCTTTGCACAATGCATGAAATGCGGTTTTGAGCCCAGCAATGAAGGGGCTGCGGTTCACACTCGCAGAGTCGCCGATTGGGCTGATGCTCTCGTGATGAGGGCCTACACGGCTGATGGTCCTTGCGACCTGGACACCATACGCCAAACATTGGTTTACTAAGCGGTGCAGAGAAAGAAGCTCGGAGGCTTCTCGTAACGAGCTGCCGTCGTTACTCCTGTCCCACCAGCCCTGATCTGGAATCAAAACCAGTAATCAGTGAGCCCTTTTGCCCATCTTTCTTCCTCATTAGGAAGAGAGCTTTGGGCCAATTTAGACATGATGCCGCCGCCCGCGCGCCCCTGGTGAACACAATCAATTCACCGATGGAGGGCGAGCGAGGGGAGGGTTGTTCTAAGTAGCTTTCACAAAAACTCCGTACGGATGGTTTTTCCATGTAAGTTTTTTCATTCCCGCCCCCCCAATTCCCCGTTCTGCGTCCGTCATCCTCGAGAAGGCCATGTGCTTGACCTCCCACTTTTGCGGCTGTAAATTACTCGCTTGCTTTCGTGAGAAAGAGACGTGCGATATGATGACAGTTTTACTTCATAATTTTAATCTCGTTGCTCACCTCCCCATGCCCCCATCCCCTCGCCCGCCGGCGACTTTGGAAATACCGATCTGCAGGCTTGCAGGAGTGTGGAGTCGAGTCGTGGGCTTGGGTTGCTGTAGGTTGTTTGCCCGGTCACGCCGGTTTTCTTTCCCCTGCTTTTAGCGTTGCTAGATTGGGGGCCACGTGGGGGCTTTGGCCGATTTTCTGTCTGTTTATCCCGAAGGAGAAGAGGAGACTGAGAGTCCTGCTTGGACTGCAGGCTTCTGAGGATGCTCGTCGTATTGCGGATATCCTTTGACACCGAAGCGAATATGTGCCAAAGTGCCCATCTGCCTCTCCCAACCCAATGATCGTCTCTCCGGGGACGTGATGGTCATCTTGATGACCAGGGATTTCCGAGTACTGGTTGTTGGAACTTGGAGGTTTGGACCCCAGACGCCATTTGTGGGCAGCGCTGGATGATCCCCATGTCTCTTGCAGACTCTGACAGCAACAAAACGTGCTACGGGACGTTGCAATTCCACCGTGGATGGAAGGCAAATGGCATCTCAGTTCCAGGGGCGAGGAGTGAAATTCGCCGGCCATCCTCCTACCTGTGTTGCCGCTCTTCCTGCGGCGTTGACGTGACTCATGGGAATCGTTGATCAAACGTGGTTGCGGAAGCAAATCCGTCTCGCAATACGCCGTACTATCGAAACCTATTGTGCGAGCCGCATTAGCTGCTCAGGCTCTTGACCGGTCTGCTTCTCGATACAAGGCCAGGAACTAGACAGACGAAATTGAAGAGCAAAGTCTAGACTTTAGAAACACACACCCGCCGCCATGGTTCAGTCGAGGAACAGACAATATCGATCGTCAAGAGTGAGACCAATACAAGGGCCCTTCTCTACCGGTCGAGCCGTTGCTCCCTTACCTTCCCCATGCCCATTCTTCTTGTGAAGAGGGAATGAGTGAGAGAACTGAGACCTGCAGTAGATTGTTCTATATCTTGCCGCCCGGGGAAGAACCCGTTTGGAAGGGGACCACGGGGAGAAAACGAGACGGACTCATCCATTGAAACGAGATCGACCTGTCGAATTTCCTTTGACAGTTAGGTAACCCCAACATGAGGCCCCCGTCGGGTGTCAAGGGGGTGGTGGCCTTTGCTTGGTGCCTCTACAGTCTGCTTGAGGGTGAGGTATCCGTACTAGAAGACAGCGGAGAGAGTTTGAACTAGTCGGACTTGGCATCTGATAGGCATATAGGACATGGGAACCGATAGCGATAACGCGGGTGTCGATATCTTGATACGTAGTAGACGTGAGGTGAAGGGGTTACGAATACGGACACACAGCGTACGCTTGCCAGGACCAGGGCCCTACAATGGCCTACCTACTATGTACAGTTGACAGGCACACAAGGTCAAAGACTCGAAGGGTAGCATCGCAGATTGCTGGTGGAGCAAATTGAGTCGTCCTGGCTCAGTAACGGGGCGGTAGTGTCCGTGTTTGATCTATCACGCTCGTCTTTTCATTTCCTTTAACGTGCATACAATGTAGTCTAATTTGTCTGGGCCTCTGAGAGGGGGGGGGGGGGGCATCCACCCGTCTTTAGCACTATTGATAGGAAAGAAATAGATATCATGGTGTTCTCGAGCAAAGATGCAGAACACACTCTCTAAGTCCGGGTCTGAGGTTGCTGCTTATCACATTCTAACTTTTGGTGAATCCTTTCTTCTGTGGTTCCGGCGTTACATTCTTGCCGCGGGTTGTGGGATGGTATTCACTGCTGTCGTTTGTGCAATCGGCACAATTTGGCAGATGGTACGTAGTTGCGGAGCTTCGCAACGACTTGGCAAAAGAGGATACCTAGTACACCGGCTTTCACTCCGTATGAAGGAGAAAGAGTACCCGGCCGGTCGTCACTGCGCCGGCCCGGCCGGCTGGCTCCGAAATTGGAGCGAAGAAAAAAAAAGGTGTGGGGATTGCAAGTGAAGAAGCGACGGAGGGCCAGGCCTGGAAACGGTCAAGTTTTGTCCGTCCAGAAGCAGAAACAAAGGCTTTTACACCAACACACACACACACACACAAGAACCAAGGCGAGGCGAAACGTGGTCTCGCGAAACTAACCGACGCGCCGTCCGGGGATCGCCTCAACTACCGAACTTTGCCTACCACATTGGTAGGCAGCGCGAGCTTTACTTTGACTACACACACTCGACGTCTTATGCTCGGCGATAACTTTCTTTTCTCGCCAGAGCAAAGAGGGAGCTGGGTGACCTGAACGGACGAATTCCCAGTTGGGTTTGGAAATTGCAACATGTTCCCACCCGTCAAACTCGCCTATCCCCTTTATTCCCAGCCTGCGGGCCTTTAAAGCTATCGAGCTGTGAGGAACCTGAACCACACAAGTCCCACAATGCTGAAGAACCTTCTCCAACCCCTGCTGTTCAACCGGGGGGCCGATCCACCAGTCGGACCAGGCCCATTGACATGCTATAAGGCTGGTAGGCTTATCAATACTGCCGTCAGGCAATCGTCTGTGTCACGGAGAAAGGATTCGGGAGAGGCACGCGGTCCGCAATCTTTGCGGTAGAGTCGCAACGAGTCCTAATTCGTATCTTTATGGCCCCCGAATCACTGCGATCTCGACCAGGTCACGGGCGCGTAAAGGCCGGGAATGTTCCCCTTTTCTCCCCTCTATTCATTGGGGGCCGCCCCAGTTCGGCTTCTTTATGAAGAACGGATACTACTCTTCTCCCTAATATAATGCGAGCTTTTACGCGAAACGTCACTGGGTTACTATTCAGGCCCCCTCCGCCCAGCTTTTGCCAAAAAGCACGCAAGTGGTCGACATCTGCCGCGTTACATTTGGAATGCTAGCCAGGGGTAAGTGAGGCTTTGCTGCGCTGATCTCCGCCGGGGGGGGGGCCTGGTCTCTATTTCCTATTACGGACAGTGTACGCAAGACTAATGCTGGGCGGCCAAGTTCCGGTAGGTTAAAGCGGTTGATGAGCAGCACATGCAGGTCCCGTTCACGCGTGAGCTACGGGTTGAGTGAGGCTATTCTCGAACGATTCAAGCATGGTCTCCTTGGACCCGGTTTAGAACTGTGGTTTGCAACTCGGTTTCTTTATTTTTTTTCCCTCGATTTGGCCTAGTCTCACGAGGCACCTTTGTGAAGATTTACGAACTCTTCTAAACACTAGGCACACCCGGTTTCGCAAAAGGAAAAAAAGGAAAAAAAGGCCTCCTAAGCCGCAATCTTCTCCTGGCCGACCTTGACGGCGAGCTCGACACCCTCGATGACAAGGTCCGGGCGGGACAGGAAGGGGGAGTGCGAGGTGTTTGCGTAAAAGGTGGTGTAGCCGGAGGGGAACTGGGCGGCCATGGCCTCCTGGGTGGCCAGAGGGATGGCCTGGTCCTGCTGGGTGTGGAAGTACATGACCTCGATGCCCTCGTTCCACGGCTCGTAGGTTGCGGGGTCGGAGAAGACGCGGGCGGACTGCCAGCTCAACTCAGCAATGGCCTTGGCCTTGAGGACCGGGTCGACGTCGGCGTAGAAGATGGTCTCTGGGGTATCAGCGTAGACCTTGTCACCCTGCAAGTTCAGTGTCAGCGGCTAATCTCGATCAGAGTCTCTTTTTGTCTTTCTTTTGTCACGTCTCCAGATATGTCGCATGTCGAGCAAGGGTATAAAATAGCGGCATATGGGAGGCGGTTGTCAAAAACAAGCTTACCTCGGCTCTCATCCAGGGGAGGTATTCTCCGTTCAGCATATCCAACAGGCTGGTGGCGTTGGGGGCAGCAAAGGCGGCGAGGTAGACGAGCATGATGACGCCGCCCTTTTCATTGTTGGCGGCGCGCTGCTTGTAGCCGAGCCCCTCGATGGCGTTGCCGCCGACCATGCCGCCGTACGAGTGGACGACGACGACGACCTCTTTGCCGGCATCGGCGAGAGTCTCGATGGTGGACCGCAGGACGGCGGCGTCCTTCTCGAGGCCGACGGTCGCGGGCTCCGCACCGACGGAAGGGAGGGTGATGGCCTCGGACTCGTAGCCCTTGAGCGTGAGACCGGCGCGGACGAGGTCGAAGGATTGCGGACCGTGCCAGGCGCCCGGGGTGAAAACCACGGTAGGGAGAGTGGCGGCGCTGGCCACGAGGGCCGAGGAAAGGAGGCTGGTGATCTTGGGGAACATGTTGAAGGGTGGGAAGGGGGGGGGGGGGGGGGGGGGGGGGGGGGAAGGGGGGGGGGGGGGGGGGGGGGGGGGGGGGGGGGGGGGGGGGGGGGGGGGGGGGGGGTGGGGGAGGGGGTGGGGGGGGGGGGGGGGGGGGGGGGGGGGCGTGTGATGTGAGTTGCGTCAGGGGGCGGACACAGACAACTGCCGATCAACGTCTGCTAAGGTTCAAGATTATTTTGGTACGGGTAAGCACCGTTGACGTGCAGGTAAAATGAAGGACGGGTAAGGAGATGTGGGATGCCGGAGGTGTATTAGCGAACGATGGAGTAGGGTCGATCGAGTTGAGGACAATGCCCAGAGAGAGTGAGAGAGGGAGGGAGAAAGAGAGGCTGCACGAGAGAGTGATTGAGATGCCAACGCGCGAGGAACTGAGGGGATCATAGAGATTCCAAGGGAGGGAGAGACGAACATGCCATTTTATCCTCGTCAAATGCTGTATCCATCTTCTTGCTCTGCTTACAGATCCGGTGCTCCCACGGACCTCGTCTTTGCCTCAATCTCATAGATTCACTATGCCCATGTCGTCGCAACTGTCGCCCCTCTCAACGGTGTCCCCCTTTTTCCAAAAGAGGTCGTCGAGACCGGAGGATAGCAACTGTATTGAGGTGGTACCGTGGTGTTGATGGGGCGGACTGACGTCGCATCGGCGATGGGGCACATTTGTCTGAACTCCCGTGATGAGCCCGGGTGCCATCAGACGTCGCGCTCCGAGTACTGGGTCGTGACGGGGGGCCACTTCTGGTAGTCTGGGTAGGGTACAAGGGCTCAAGATGGACGTTATATCGATGCGGATCTTGGATCCCCAATAGAGACGTTGGCCGCCTTCGACAGGCTTCGAAGGGACCCCCCCCCTTTCCCCATTGAAGCCTCCAGTCCTGACAAGCCGGCATATTGTCGCCCCTCAAATGCCGAGTCAGTCGAATCTCACCACGTTTTTTCTGCTCCGGGCAGGGTATCGACGGCAGAGCGTATAAGGACTCTGCGCTTGCGCGTCCCGGAGACCCAGGAAGAAGGGCTCCATTTTGTTCTTGTCCGAGCCCTTCTTTTTCTCATTTCCCTTTTGATATCCCCGTTCCCGAAGAAGAAGTAGAGCGTTTTTTTCCGTTCATTGAATTGCTTGTTGACTCGTTGTCTACTGACTCACAAACTCTTGGGTTCTGTCTGGCTCGGAGATTTCACGCCCCCGTCTTTTCCCTCCTTCGTCAGCCTCCATGGCCGACCTGTCGGCTCGGGAAGACCCTCTGGCGGATAGAGGGCCGGAACTGAGCGGCACCACTACGGCGTTGCTTGTTCTGGCAACCGTATTCGTCGGTCTCCGGTTCTGGGCGCGGTGGACTGTTGGCTTTCACTATGGCCTCGATGACTGGTTCATGGTGGTTGGTCTGATGGTCACCTTCATGGCGGGAGCCCTCAACTATGCGAGTAAGCACGCGGCAACACGATAGGCCAAGTGAGAGGACCATGGAAACTGACCTTGATCATAGTGATTGCACAAGGCCTCGGCCGCCACGCCGCAACACTCTCACAAGACACGATGGTCCAGTTCCTCAAGTTGCTGCTGGCGTTTGAGTGCGTGTACGTGACGGCAGTCATGTTCATCAAGATCTCCCTGCTGCTCATGTACCGCCGCATCTTCCCCGGCCGCGGCTTCAAGATTGCCGCCATCGTGCTCGGCCTTCTCACCATCGGGTGGTGGCTCGCCATCGTCTTTGTGTGCGTCTTCCAGTGCGCGCCCGTCGCCAAGGCCTACATGCCCTGGATTGAGGGCACTTGCATCAACCTCAAGGCGTCCTTCATCGGCAACGCCATCCCCAATATCCTGACCGACGTGGCCATCCTGTGCCTGCCCATTGGCCAGGTGTGGAAGCTGCAGATGACAATGGCGCAGCGGTTGTCGTTGTGCTTCATGTTCCTGCTGGGAGGATTGTAAGTGATGCCGAGTGGCGAAGAAGGCAAACGTAAAAGTGCTGACGCCGTCGTAGTGTTCTCTTTGCCAGCATCTACCGCTTCACAACCATTATGCAGTTTGAGGTCGCTGACACGACATGTAAGCCTTACCCGGCCTAGCGCTTGCTTCTTACTCGACAGTGTTCACCCGCTGACAATGTCTAGGGACGCTCGCCACTGCGTGTACATGGTGCGTCGTCGAGTGTGCCTGTGGTGTGATTAGCGCTTGTCTGCCCACGCTACGCCCGCTCATGGTCAAGATCTCGTCGCAGTTTGGCAGCATCGCGACCAAGTACAACCTTTCTGGGGGCCAGAGCGGCGGCCAGTCAAAGGCAGGGAGCCGGGGCCCCACGGAACTCATGACGATCGGGGGAACAGGGGGAAAGTCGGCCGACAGAGGGTTCAAGCGCCTGGGGACCGAGGACGGAAAGTACGGCATCACGACGAACATCTCGACCCGGTCCGGTGGAGGAGCGGCGACAAAACCCGCGCCGGATTCGGACTCTGGCTCGGGCGACGACGCGTCCCTGAAGGGCGGGATACGGATCACGGTGGACCAGGAGGTCCGTTGGGGCGAGGAGAGCCGGTCTCGTCAGGAATCGAGGGCGTCGACAAAGTACGAGTCTTCCTCACAGAGCGGCTCCTCGCATCTGGGCTCAAACCGAATCTAAAAGGTCTCGACGACTGCATAATGAGTAGCATACACTCGTCATATCATGACTAAAAATCATAGAAACCGAATACAGAGAGCGGTTGTCAGCTCAAGAGCAAGAGACAACAACCCCCCCCCCCGACTTTAGACCCCCGAATTCAAACTACCTTGCAATTGACCTGCCCCTGAGACTCAGGCAGACAACTTTGACATGGCAGCACTGTGGTCTGTCCGAGCTAAGCGTCGACCTCCCGCGTTCCGTACTCAAACATGGCATTCGACTCGACCGCACTCTCGTCGACGAGCTTGTGCGCCGACTCCACGCCGGCGACAGGCAGCTTGAACTCGTACTTTTTCCCAGACGCCGGGCCGCTGCCGTTGATCTGGTAGGGGAACGGCAGGTACTCTGGCAGCAGACCAAGCTGGCGCAACGCGGTAGCTTGGTCCCACGCAATGTGCTCGTGGTGGAGATGGTCGCCGCGGACATTCACAACGCTGGTGAAGGGGATAGAAAGGTGCTTGCCGGTTGGCGGAACGCCGGGAAGCCTGTGTCTCGTTAGGAGTACGCCCTTTGTGCATTCGTGCCGGAAGACATTTACAGCCAGTCAATGACCCTGTTGTGGGTGCACTTGAAGACAAACTCGTCAATGACCCGATCAATACCGACCGTACGGCTGACCAGCTCGAGCTCAGTGTCATCGGGGTTGTTGAAGATGAAATGGTCTCTGTAGAAGCTCGTCAGGTATTGACGGCCCACACCGCCGGTGAGCGTCGGGATATGGTTGACCTGCCAGGTTTAGCCAGACTCGTCCTCTGGGGTTTGCCCCCCGCAAACTCACATAGGGCTGCTCGACCATAGTGGCCATGGTCTTTTCAACGTCACGCTCGGCAAACTCGAAGAGGGTGTGTTCCTCCCATACGGCCTCGAGGTCGAAGTACGGCCCGCCGAGGAGGGGTTTGAGGAAAGTTAGTGTGCGAGTGTGCGCAAGCCCCGCGGCGCTGGCGTTGAAATTGGGATGGCTCGGGATGACGAAGAAGTCGCTTGCTCCGGGATAGGAGTGCGTCTTTGCCGTAGGAGTTGATTTGGGACCGTCTGCTTGGGTTCCGGGGAGATGCGAGAGGCTGGGAATCGCGAGCGCCTGGACAAAGTTGTAGAACACGGCCGCCTTGATCTCGGAACGGCTCTCCAGCGCGTCTACAAATTGCTGAGAGGAGGCACTGAGCAGAGCTGGCGAGATGTGTTAGTCAAGATCTCAATGGACGCCGATGTTCTTACAAATGACCCCAAACTTGTCCTTATCGTCGCAACTGTCGAGTTCTCTGAGACTCGCAATGGCGGAGGTGATTTGACCAGCTTCGGCCCCATGTGCAACGACTACTTGCGCAACGGCGAATCCTTCTTCTGCCCATTTTTGAGATGGAGGAGGGTCCAGAATCTTGTCATGTTTCGACAGGTTGATGCCCTCTTCAACCACGATGATGAGCCCAGGGCCATGGCCTCGGCGCGACAGAGGCGGTTGAATCGTGACGGCAGTCATCTTGCCTAGTTTTGATGTCTTGCTTCGAAGTGGCACCTTTGCTCACCTAGCTGGGGATCCTATTTGTAATGTGCGACCTCGCGATTGGCACCCATGGAGGGCATCGACTTGGATGACCAGTTGATCAGTTTGAATGATAAGGTGAGATCAGTTGCGCCTCCACACGCTGCAACCCCCGCTCGAGATATCGGCCGATTCCTCCCAACTCCATTCCCAGATAAGGCAGTCAGCCGGGTTGGCAAGCCCATTGCAACGACCTCGGCCAATCGCGAGGATTCCTCGCGACTTGCGTCTTCCAATGCCATGTTGCAATTGCGGCGGTTTAGGAAAGAGTCCGTCTAGAACCCTTGGCAGCAAGTGCTCAGGTTATCTACCCTCTGCATAGGACGGCAATCTAGTGCGCCGTTTTGTCCGAGTACCTCATTACCTGGAAATCCACGAAGGGAAATCAAGCGAGTTACAAAGTACAAACCGTAAAGACGCGGGACTATCGTGGAGTCTGCAACGCAACTCGCACAACACACGTCCGTCTCTCGAGTTACGAATTGTTGCAGAGATTGGTCATGGATAGGTGACAGCCTCAACAGCGTGACTTTTCAGTTTGCCCATGCAGAGCTGACAGGACGCACCACACGAATTTAATTATTACATCACCACCAACAGGCGCACAAGAGGCCTTTTCGAATTTTTCCTCGCAATCATACCAGGCCTCACTCTTTTGTATGGCCCAAAGCTTAGCGAACGAAGCTGGCGTTCTTGCCACCTTGCAAGATGCCGGGAGAAGCAATCGGTGCAGAATGCAAGGGACCACCTAACGCAGGGGCACAGTGGCTACAGCCTGCAGATAACACAAGGGCGGCCCAGGGGCATTTTCAAGGGATCGGCCGTCGACGCCGGGTGGTAGTTGGCTAGAGACAGGACGAAGGGAGTTGCAGGAAAAGAAAGAACTGCGATAATGAGATGAATTGCCAAGGCACCCCGCCCTGGGAAAACGCTGAGGCACACTTTATAGAGGATGGCACTCGACCTCTTCGTGGTCACCCATCCCAGCTGCCCCCATCAATGACGTGCCGCGCCAGAAGCCCCCGTCCCCAGTGGAAACCCCCCGATCTACGGATATGGTCCCTGCGATGTGCGTGGGCTGTGGATTGCATTTGGAGTCCAGACACCCGGGACCGCATGTGGGAGGTGGACGACGGCCGGTGAGTGGTGGACCGTGGTGTTCTCTGTCCACACCTCGCCCGGCATCTCATCTCAGATCCATCCCTCGGACCACCGCCTCCAGAGCCTCAGCTTTGGCATGTTCAGGCACTCCACCCCATGCAAAGCGCCAGAGCATTCTCGTCCTAATTATACAGGCCTGTCGTTCGTTCGTCATGACAGAAGTTTGTCACTGGTCACGGAGGGAATGACATGAAAGACACTTGCGCCACGCGCTAGCCAAGACGACGGCTGATGGTATCTCCAAGTCGTCAAACTCTAAAAATTACTGCCCGCCGAGTGTGATGGTTCATGGCTGGCCTAAGCTGCCCTCCAATACCCTCCGTGCCCTTCATTCTAGCCCCTCCCTCCCTAGCCAAAGTCAGCCACGCCACGCCATGCTCTGGAAACTGCAGATGCCAGATGCAGCTCCCTGGCGTCCATTTTCGGGCCTGGGTCCCCTTGCTCAGCTTGTGACTTGTCTCCGGCGAAAGGGCAACACGTTCCCACGTCCAAAACTCTCTCGTCGGGCTCTGCGGTATCCTGTTCTGTCCATCGTCGCTGTCACCTCACTTGGATACGGTGAATCGCGATTCCCGGACCAGCAAAGATAGCCACCGTCCACCGCTTGTTTTGGTCCCAAGCTGCGCGCTTCGTCCGCATCAACCAAGTCTCTGAAAGTCGCCGACGCCGAACCGCAGCCTCCATCGTCAGCAGTCACCATGATATCGACGTTCCCTGTGAATAGGCAGACCTTTGTTGGTTTGCTCACCTTTCTCTTCTTCCTGTGGACGCTGTCGACCTTTACCCAGACAACATCGTCGACACCCACGCACGTCGTGAGTCTATACCTGGTATCTGGCCTCTCTAGGCTCTCTGCGGCTAGACTAACCTTCAATCCTACAGACACACGGTC
Source organism: Colletotrichum orchidophilum (assembly GCF_001831195.1). Taxonomy (NCBI): domain Eukaryota; kingdom Fungi; phylum Ascomycota; class Sordariomycetes; order Glomerellales; family Glomerellaceae; genus Colletotrichum; species Colletotrichum orchidophilum. The sequence goes on from NW_019173038.1 coordinate 139,027, forward strand.
CGTCTGCCAATCCCGTGGGCCAGCCTCAGTACCCGAAGAGTAATCCCGCGGTCAAACCCGGTCGCCCGACGCCCGACAAGTCTTCGAAGCCAGGCCACGATATTTCACGCCCGGACAAGTCGCCCGAGTACTCCCTCCCGCCATGGTACGAGGACGACGAAGACGAGGCGGCCAAGATTGCCTCCCAGACAAATGCCAAGGGAGCAAAGCAGACGGCGGGCACGGCGTCTAAGCAAGGCGCAAGCAAGGACTCGTCCGCCTCTTCATCACTCAAGTCGGATTCGTCGTCGTCGTCGTCGTCGTCGTCGTCGTCGTCCACCTCGAAGGACCGTAGCCGCCCCTTGGTCCTCTACGCCTATGCCGAGTCCGACGCCGGCCGCGATAACCTCCAGTTCTTTGTCAAGCAGGGCCTGCACGACGCTGCCGACTTCATCTTCATTCTCAACGGGGAGACCAATGTCAGCAGCATCATCCCGGCCAAGGACAACATCAAGGTCATTGACCGGAACAACACTTGTTTCGATCTCGGCGCGTACGGCGAGGTGCTCCGGAATGACGACCTGTACAAGAAATACAAGCGGTTCATCACCATGAACGCGAGCATCCGCGGCCCTTTCCTGCCTCACTGGGCGCAGTCATGCTGGACCGACATGTACCTGGACCGCCTCACGGACAAAGTAAAGGTAGGATGGCAATGACCTTGGACGACTCAATGATGGGTGCTAACTTGGATGCCAGTTGGTCGGCATGACGGCAAATTGCTGGCCCAAATTCCACGTCCAGTCCATGATCTGGGCCACCGACGACGTGGGCATCGACTTGCTCCTCAACCCCCCGCCTGGCTCCTCCGTCAAGGACGACTTCGGCACCGAGGAAGACCCCGTCGGCCTGGCGGGCTGCTACGACGGCTGGAACCATGCCGTGCACGCCGAGATTGGCGCTACGCACACATTCTTGAAGCAAGGCTACAAGGTGGACCTGATGATGACGGCGTTCCAGAAGTCCAAGAACTACATTGAGGAGTGCGACACGTCCCAGAATGGTGACGTTCTCTGGAACGGCAAGTATTTTGGCACCAACGTGCACCCGTACGAGACCATCTTCATCAAGGCCAATCGGGACATTGACCCTACCTTGATTGGACACTTGACGAACTGGCATCAAGCCTCGGGCTTTGACAGTTATGCCGCTTGCAAGTCGGGTTGATAATTGTTGGATCTACTTTTTGGATATCCTTGTGGCGCTCGGCGTTGACCATTTCTTCCATCGGTTGAAGATCATAAAGGACAAATGTTTACATTACCAGGTTGTTTGAGGCGAACAAGCGTAGTATGAATGGATGTATCTTGAATATCATTTTAATACGTCACCGAGTCGGCTCCAACCTCTCATAGGGTGTCCGCAAGTCCAAGTCACTGAATCATTCCTAGCTTGGGTCATGATCTTGGCTGATCGCAAAGTCAGCTCCGGCTCGGACAAACCAACAGTTAACCGTATGGCTTTGTTAACATGCACAAGCTCATAAATTTGAGTTCGAAACCTTATCCATATAAGCAGAGTAAGGCTGTCAGGATGGATTTAATATACTCGTCGCGTCATAAAGCGGCGGAGCACGCGGTGAACACGGTGTTGATGAGATACATAAATTGGTCACGAATTGCTTGCTCGGCAAGGTGAGGGATAACATAGCTCACCAACCACTACCACGTATTCCCGAGAACCCTGTCTCGTCTCCGGCCTACCTCCAGCTTACCTGGCTTGCCCAGCCTAAACCATCCCATCCGCCTCCCAACTGATGCGATGCGGTCAACAACCGCATTCATCTTCACGGCACTCGCCGCGTTGTCGGCGGCAAAGGACTGCACCTGCCTCTGGTCCTACCCGAGCGGCAAGTGGGACACGTAGACGATAGGCCGTCTTGACGAGGCCATTGGCTACTGCGCCGAGGATATTGACAGTCCCGCACAGAATTTGCAGAACGGCAACAACCCCGCGAACCGCTGTACGGTCTGCCGCGACGCGAGGAAGACCATCAAGGATTACAACGTGGATAATGGCTACGTTAGTGTCCCGTGCGGTTGCTTTAAGGAGGGACGTTGTGGCGCGTAAGGATTTGGGAGGTGAGTTGCCTCGTAGTGTCTGATTAATTCAATTACTGATGTTTGTGCCTCATAAGGGTGGATCCAAGAAGCGTCGTCGGCACAGGAACATGAGAGAATGGATGAGAGGCTACTCAGGTGAAGAAGAAGTTGCTGGGTCATAACGAGTAGGCTACAACATCTGCTACGGCGACTCAAGGACATACTATAACTTGATAAGATACTTGTTCTTCAATAACGTAAACTATGATGTTGCGGTATCTATGATGGATTGGGGCTTGTAGGTGAGCTTACAGAAATCTCGGCCTTTCTTGATGAGAAGTGAGCATTTAGTGAAAATGAAATCGACAGGGGAACTGAGTCTAGATTGAGGATGTCAGCACTATATCCATACCTTTGTATCCATCTTGGCTCATTGAATCAATTCATCAGATCCTTCCGTCGAGCTTGACAGCCCATGTCCCTTGACCACACTTTTCCCATGTCATGCAACTCTCTGACTTACACGAGGGACCGCTAGAATGCCATCATGAGACCCTTGCAGTGATGAGACTTCCACATACGACCATACCCATTGGAAAACTCGGGATCCCGTCCGCTCTCCCATAGATAAGCTAATGAGGGCCGGATTAGTAGTTGGGTCGGTGACGACCAGCGAATACCTGGTGTTGTATGTTTTTTGATGTTTTTATCTTGGTGGATTCACGATGTCGGTTGTGGATATAAGTCGAGTTTTGCCAGTTGCAAAAAGTGAGATGCGGCTGCTGACTGTACAGCTGCACCATGACTAAGAAAACTGCAGGCAGCCGCCAAACCCCTGTCGCCGACCCAAGTGCTTGAGCATGGCCGGTGGCCGAAGCTAGACCCTAACAAGGAAGGCAATCGACCTTGGCCCCCCGGACTAGGCCGGCCGTCTCACCCTCGATCCTCCAAAATGGCCGCCAAGAGCCAGTCAGCAACCCGTCGTGAAGCCCGATGCGGCAATGGGGGCCAGCGACCATCTCCAGGCAGCCGTCAATTTCCCTGCCGTCATCCTGCTGCCCGTGTGGCTGTCGACCTCCAGCAGCGACTTTGATGCAGGAACCAGGGTTTCTTGCCAGTCGCCATTCGGTCCGGATTGGATGAACACCTGCAGCCCGATGCCGTCAATCCCTGTATTTTCTGGAAATAGACTTCAAAGACTCCCGCTGGTTGGTGAGCAGAGCTACGAAGTACACTAGAGCTGTTCAGCCCTCACGATCGACATTTGCATTAGCGTCCAGGCCCCCAGGAAAGCTGGTGCAACGGCATCGGTGCTCCGCCCCTGGGATAATCTCGTTTTCTTCCTCCTCGCCCAATGGGCGAATCCTGGGGTTTGGCGCTGCGGCCCGCAAGGCCCAGGGCATCAGAAGCTTGTTAAGACGGCCGGTCTTCCCACGCTTCGGACACAGGCTTGCCATTCTCTCTCCCCATCCCTCTCGTCACAACCAGACAATCCATCAAACATTGTCAACATGGTCCGCCTCAGTCTTTTGGCACTCGCTGCCACCACGCAGCTCACCCACGCGTGGCTGCCGAATGACGGCACCAGGAAGCTCTTGGACACCCGCGGCTTCAGCCTCTTTGACAACCAGAACACCACGTCTGATAAGTCGGACGGCGTGGGCAAGCGCTGGTGGACCGCCTCCGGCAAGATCAGGGGCGTGAACTTGGGCTCCATGTTCGTCTTCGAGCCCTGGATTGCCAACACCGAGTGGAACAACATGGGCTGCGGTGGGCAGCAGTCCGAGTTCGACTGCGTCATGAACACCGGCCAGGAGAGGTCCGATGCCGCATTCCAGGACCACTGGAATACGTGGATCACCGAGAGCGACTTGGACGAGATGACAGCCTACGGCATCAACACCATCCGCGTTCCTGTGGGATATTGGCTTGATGAGTCGTTAGTCGACCAGAACTCTGAGCACTTCCCAAGAGTTCGTACCCCTGTCTTTGGTAGTTTGACTTGCGACTGACCATGTGCAGGGAGCTGTCAAGTACTTGATCCGGCTCTGCGGATGGGCCAGTGATCGTGGATTCTACATCATCCTGGAGTGAGTTTCACAACCTCAAAAGGCCTGCGTCAAAGACTAACACCAAGTAGCCATCACGGTGCCCCGGGAGCCCAAGTGGCGAAGAACTCGTTCACCGGCCAAGTAAGACTCTCCAGGCCTGTCACCGTCCTCCTCTAACCGTCTACAGTACGCCTCCACTCCTGGCTTCTACAACGATTACCAGTACGGCCGTGCTGTCAAGTTCCTCGAGTTTCTCAGGAAGCTTGCCCACGACAACAACGAGCTCCGAAACGTCGGCGCGATCGAGCTCGTCAACGAGCCCACCAACTGGGACTCTTCTGTGCAGTCCCTCCGTAGCACGTTCTACAAGAACGGTTATAATGTCAGTTATCGAGTTCCGCCCCGCCCTCACGCTTCTCACTAACACCCCTAGGCCATCCGGCAGGTCGAGAAGGACCTCGGCGTCAGCGCCAACAACTACTTCCACATTCAGATGATGTCGTCGCTCTGGGGCTCCGGCAACCCGACCGAGTTCCTCGACGACACCTACTTCACGGCCTTTGACGACCACCGCTACCTCAAGTGGGCCAACAAGAACGACGTGCCCTGGACGCACGACAGCTACATATCGACCTCGTGCAACGACAACCGCAATGGCGACGCCTCGGGCCCGACCATTGTCGGCGAGTGGAGCATCAGCCCGCCCGACGAGATTGAGAACTCGGCCGACTGGGACCGCGACACGCAAAAGGACTTTTACAAGAAGTGGTTCGCGGCGCAAGTCCACGCCTACGAGAAGAACACCGCCGGGTGGGTATTTTGGACCTGGAAGGCCCAGCTTGGTGATTACCGGTGGTCCTACAGAGGTGAGTCCCCTTGACGTGTCTGAAGAAGCGCATGCTGACGAGGTCGCAGACGCTGTCATTGCAGGAGTCATTCCTACAGACCTGAACTCGATCGCCAGCTCGGGTGTCTGCGGTTAGGGGTGGCTCTTTGGCCGCACGACAGACATTAAGGATAGGATGTCTGCCGATAATTGAGTATTTGACGCAATATGCATTCTCATTGTATATATTCTCCTACACAGTCGACCATCATACACGTCAACGTGATCGTTCTGACCTCATATCGGAGTTCCACTGCAGCCTGTCCCAAAGCAATGTAACCTGTGAAAACCCGCCCAGGGCCCCCATCTTCGGCCCTTTCGGCATGCAGTATTCCCTAACCAGCACGGCGGCGTTGGTGTTCGTCCGCATCCAGTAAAGCCTCAACCCCCGCTAGTCTTCAGTCAGCAAACGGCCTCGAGATCGTCCTTGCCGGCGTGCAGGATGAATGGCAAAATGCCATCTACACGGGAGACCATGCAGTGGAAGTCCCTCTATTTCAGCCTGAAGCAGGCTGATCTCGCCCAGCTGGAAGCGGCCTTTTCTCGTATCTTTTGACCTCCATCGTAACTATTTTCTCACCAAGTCAAAGAATTGTGCCAAGATGCCCAACCGGCCCGCCGGCACAAGCGCGTTGTCTCCAACGTCATGTCTCACTCACATATGGTATTCAGCTCTGCTCCTACTAACCCCCTCGCATGACTCTTGCGGGACGTTGTGCTGTTTCCCTAAGCAAGGACTGAAGCGGATTTCCGCAATGTCTCGCATCACCATATTGAAACAAACAACATGGATATCAGGTTGCATCTGACATTCAGCCTTGAAGCCCGCCCGTACCTCCGTCATTGATGACGTGCAGATGGCGTCGACCCGTCCCGGCTTGGGAGCGCCATTTCCAACTCAATTCCCACGATGCAGGAAACGTGGGGTCTTTTGAAGCTTCTTTCTTAGCTTCTTAGCAAACTTGCTTCCCATGCGTTGTTGCCCGCAATTCTAGCCCACGTGTGCTCCTTTTGCCTGTTCATTAACCTCAGACCGACCCAAGGCCGCAAAATCGGAAATCGGACCCGCGTAGAGTTGCGTGGCTTGCCGTGTGGTATCCTGCACCCGCAAACTCAAGCGTGAACATCGCTAGGTGATGTGGACTGTTTTATAGTGCTGTTGGATAATATAATTAGTCACTGCTAGGCGGAGGGCGGAGGCTGATTGAAGTGACAGCCCCGGTGTAACCCGGGACAAATACAGTGACGATCCAAACCAGACGAACCAGCTATTTCTCCATATTTCTCCCTGCTCCGAGGGCATCGGCTTCCTCCCTTACTGGCCCATTCGCACTAGCTCCATGCTCATCAACGGGGCCGAATTGTGGGCGGAGATCGACACCACGTTACCGACGCTCTTTTGACCTCTTTTGAGACTCTTAGTTTGCGCCCATGTCACCCGGGAGTGACACGAACTTTACGAAGTGGCTAGGGCCTCGTGTATGTTTAGCGGGGTTCCGCCTTCCCCCGACGCACCGCTCTCTCTTCTCTCGCCAGATCCTTCCACGATGGTCGTCCATCTAGTGAAAAATACGAGAGACAGCAGGATCGCCCGGGGAAATAAGGCTGGGCCGGAGGTAGCCAGAGAGACGCCAGAGTTGCCTCTCCACAAATATAAACCACGACACCCCGCCCTTCCACACCCCTCATGCATTTGTCCTCGGTTGGATCCCGTATCATCAGACGTTGTCCACAAACCTCAAGCTGTGTAACATCATTTCTCGAATCTTCAAGGTACATGAAAGTCTCCGGCATTTCAGTATAAATACCGGGCTCATCTCGTCCTCATCAGCATCGACATACACTTCAACACCACCTCTCCAACCCATCAAGATGAAGACAACCTACGCCATCGCCCTTCTGGGTGCCACCCTGACCACTGCTCAGTTCACCAACCAGACCAGCCCCTTCTGGCTCAAGTTTACCTCCTGCACCGGGGGCTCCGGCGAGACCTATCTCACTTCCTGCCACTCCGGCGCCGGCCAGGCTGGCCTCTGCCCTGAGACTACGGAGCCCGTCGAGGAAGCCAACCGCACCACAACGCACACAAACTACTTCCTCAACGAGACCCAGTCCGACTACAACGGCCACCTCCTCGGCGCCCTGACCTGGAACCAGCCTATCGGCAACGGCGACCCCGTATCCTCCGGGATGCTGCTCAACCTGCAAATCGTCAGCAACGGCGCCATCCCCATCTTCTCCCCCGGAAGCAGCGCCCTTTTCAACCTCGGTTTCGACGAGAACGAGAAGCTCTTCATCTACTCCCGCGAGGACGATTCCAAGGCCGTCGCTGGCTCGCAGGCCCCCTACGTCGATGAGGCCTATTACCGCTGGCACGTCTGCTACACTTTTGTCGGCAACTACTACTACCGTTCCCTCGTCTGGATCACCGCCGGCCCGGCCTCTAACCCCACCTGTGCCGCCGTCGATGTGTACAGAGAGTGGGCTTAGGGAGTGTTTGGCTGGAGAGCATCGGTTCACGGCTTTGGCATTGCGCAGAAGCCCTAGCTGCATACTTGGATCCGGTCTGACGCCCTACTTCGATGACCTTCACTGCTGTCCTGGCGCTGTTCCATGTCTGAAGTTCAACACGATGGATGATGGCTGTCTACATTTCTAATGGACAGGGTACAACAAAAAATTCAATAGATAATCCTAATAAACGCCGCTTGACAAATAATACATTGCACTTCTGCTCCTTGGCAATCACCCTATCCGTTAGGATATTATTGCCATGGTCGTGTATTTGTGCAACGATGAATGCATCAATGGCACAGTTCTGTATCGATCTGTCAGTGATAATAGCGCATTTGCACCTGTCCAAATCATCAACCTGATTTCCTCAGACGGTACGGGTACCTGATAGATCACCCTTCAAGCAAGCCCTGCAACCCTACACTGTCGAATGAGGTGCCGGCGCTGGCGCCCTCTATTCATCGAGTACTGAAATCACCATCAGGGTTTGAATCTGCTGTAAGTATCAAATAATGCTGCAAAAGTACTACTCAGCTCGACAATTTGGAGGCTTTTTGCTGTACGAATTACCTGGCCTTCATAGAGGATCTCTTGCAGCCAGTCAAGAGGAAGTGATACAGATGCTTTGCGTCTCATTTCCGATTGGTCGGAACCGAATAGCAATGAAACCCTTCTCTTCAGAATCCTTCGTTGCACCAGGTAAGTGGTCCACCCGGGGGACCAAAAAAGCGCACACCTTAAACCGAGCACTAACAGTATACTTCTACCAGCAGGTTTACAATAGCGATGCTGTATTATACACCTTATGAAAGTTATACTTAAAGTACATAGAATAGCTCACTTTGTACTACACACTCTCGATTTTCTACATACTTTTCATCAAAATTTGGGTATCGTTGGCGTCTTAGCTGTACGCTTTTTCCCGTCTACCGGGTGGTCGTCCAAGTCCGGTGTACGTAATTCAGGGCGCATGTGCGGATAAACTACCACGGCGGAAATGGTACCCGCAATTTCACCGAACCCAAACCGCACTTCACCGGTCACTTACACGGGTCTCGGTCAGGGCCAGCCACGCTGTGCGCGCATCTCTCACTGGTCCGTTTGGCTGCTGGCCATGCTTTTCATTCTAGGCAATTTCATCAACACGGGAGTCGAACATACAAAGCTGAAGCCTTTTTGACTTGATTTTTTTTTTTGGTGATTTGCCTTGATGGGTACTCATGTAGTGTACTCATGAAGTGTATTGAAAATGATAGGTAGACCATGCTCGAGTCTTCTCACATACGGTCGTTACACAAGAATGGGCTAGCTCCCCCCCGAGTACCTGTGAGAAGCCCAATAAAATTTCCAAGCAGAGAAAACAACCATTACCAAGGTCTCCATCTCAAAGGAAATCTCCGTGCCGACAGCCACACCGACATAAATGAGACACGCTCATGATGCATCGCGTCATAAGGAGGAGCTTCTGGCTAAAAACTTTCAAACATAAAGCGCTCTTCCAGATTGTACATGTCGCCGAGGTATTCCGAATAGCCGTCGAAGGTCCCATCGAAGCTTGGCAGCCCAGTGGCATTGGCGGTTGCACTGGTAGGCGACTTGAACTTGCTTTGCTCATCGGGGGTCGACTTCGGGAGCTGCTCCGGAGCCGGGCAACATTTCCGACATGACTTTTGGTGGCGCTTCGTGTTCGACGTATGGTTTGGTAGGCTTTTGCCGCAGGGCATCTGAACCGCTATGCCGTGCTTGGACTGGCTGTGCCTGTTGAGATTGGATTGAGTGGAAAATTTGGTGAGTTCGCAGCCGGGCTCGTTGCAATGGAACCTGGGAGGTGCCTCTGTCCTCGTGACGGGCATAGTGCTGGTCATTGCGTTTCGCTTCCACCAAGTTGTCCTCCGAAAATGAAACACGGAGACTTTGAATCAGTAGTTGGAAGACGGAATTGAGGAACACTATTTCCACATCTGACCTCTTGCCACGGTAGAGCTGATGACATGGCGAACATTTATACATAACTTCTTTCTATGAGTGTGAATCGCGAGCCTCATTTGAAGAGCTAGCGCCCGTTTTCCAGATTTACTACCTTGAGGTGTAGCGACAGGGTAACTCATCATATAAGCAGGAAACTGGCCTTCGCCTTCCAATTGGAACAAAGTGGTAAGGGTACATAGTAAATGTCAAGCTAATGTACATACGTGGAGCTCATGTACATAGTAAATGTCAAGCTAATGTACATACGTGGAGCTCATGTACATAGTATGCAAGCCGCGGCGTCTCATGTACGAAAGTGGATCACTGCCCGCAGATACATGGTCAGGAATTAAACTTCCCCATCATACCATAGTACACAAGCACACCAGTTACTCATACATCCATAACCAACCTGTTTTAATTGTTGAAAAACCACTGCCTTAGAATTTGTCTCATACCATACACATTCAAATAAGAACATTAATCAGAAAGGGTGTTGGTAGTAGTGGTTATAGCGGTGAAAAAGGGTGTTTATGGATATGTGACCGGAAAACTGCCTTAGTCTGTCACCCAGCCACTTGCCTTCTTCATACCCTCAGTTCCGTCCCACTCTGTTGGACTGTGCAAACCGCTCGATGACCGACCATCGGAAATTAATGCTAGTAATAAGAGCTCCAGGCCTGCAGTGTGTCTAAATGGTGGTACATATTGGCGTTCAGTCAAATGAACTGAGGCTTCATCAACCGCGGTGGAATGAAAACTGTCAAGAGGGAACGAAGTCCTCCATGCCGAATTTTCTCGTTCAGATAACTAAACCAATCAATGATTGTGCCGGTCTAGTCCATTCCCAGACACAGGTCTATGGGGTATCTCAACAGCCACGTATGGCAACGCCACCCCCTCGCTCCTCACATCTCCTGCACCCTTCCTCTCTCCTCCTCCTCCTCTCCCACTCCTCCTCTCCCAACCCACCTCGCTCACTCCCACCACCTCAGTTCGCCGCCAGAATCTCCGCCGCATCAGGCGCAGAGCTATGGTCCCTCTTCCCGTCCGCCATCTTAATCATCTCGGCCTGCTTCTTGATCCGCTCGGCCTCGGCCTGCTTCGAGTGGCTCACGTACGTCCCGTACCGAAGCGTCCCCAACGTCAACACCGCCATGAACAGGATCCCAATGACGGACCGCCGGATCAGGATCCACCGCAGACCCTCAATCTCGGATTTCGCGTCGCTGCTGAGGTGCAGGCTGATCTTGTAGTTGATTTGTTGGATCTAGGTGCCATTAGCCCGACCAAACTTGCTTGTAGCATAAGGGAAAAGCACTCCCAAACGAGAATAGAACTGTGACCAAAAGGGAGGACAAACTCACGACGCTGTCTCCGGCCTTTTGCTCCTCCCTGACCGCCATCTTGCGATCGTTAAACATGCCCCGCACGTTATCGTTGAGCGTCAGCAGCTCCTGGTTGAGGCTCTGCGTGAGTATGTCCACCTCGTGCTGCAGCAGCGTCCTCTTCTGCCTCATCTCCTCGTCCGCCAGCTTCTGGTTATTCTTGACCTCGGTGCTCAGCTCCGAGCACGCCGCCCGGAAGAGGTACGTCTCGTTCTCGACGTCGCTCTTGCTCACGAGACTCTCCTGCGCAACGTCCAGGTTCTGCGCGAGGATCGCCCGGATCGCCTTCATCAGCGTAATCGCTTGCTCCTTGCTGTACCCGCCCCCCTCGAGGTCCTTGACCAGCGAGTAGCTGTCGAAATGGTGCACGTACGGCGGCGGCGCCATGTGCGGGTGCTGCTTCGCGACCTCCTCGGGCGGGCCCATGTGCAGGATCGCCTCCAGGGGGCCGCTCTTCTTGGCCTGGTCCCGGGCTTCTTGCTTCGCGGCCTCCGCCTCCTCGGGCTGTTGTCCTTCACCCGCGGCCGCCAATGTCGCCGTCGTGCTGGCCGTGTTGTCCGTCGCGGCCGTCGTCGCCGCCTTCGCGCCCGGCTGCGGGTTCACCCCATCGTCGCTCGCCCCCTTGGACGCCCCGACCGCAGCCTGCCCAGGACTCGCTTCCTTTGTATCAGGCGCCGGCGCCGCCGCGGCCACGGGCGTTGTCGCGGGCTCGATGCCCTTTCCGTGTCTCGGCGCGAAACCCGACTGCTGAGCCCCAGGCGTGGGCGCGAAAGCGGCGTATCCCCGTCTCCGAATCTCGGCGGTGGCCCGTCTCCGACATGATTTCGACGTGCGGCTCGTCGCCGTTGTCGCAGCCGTCTCGCCGAGGCGTATCGTCCGGAACAGGTGCGGATAGAGAAACGTCAGTCGTGCAGGCTGCATTGTGTGTATGTGTGTGTGTGTGTGTGTGTGTGTGTGTGCGGTCGTTACATCGATTGTTGTGTGGAGGAGGGAAAGGAACTAGGAAATTGGGGAATTAGGAAAGTAGCGGATGCCCATTAATTTCCACGATGCCCAGACACGTGGGGGCACGGGGTCCAACGTCGGAGGCTAAGCTCAGGAACCCGACGCTTAATACCCGTCCCCTGATGTCATGGGCGGGTCCCTGGCGTCTATCTATTCTCGGTGCCAACCTCACTGTCGGGTCCACTGCCGAACCACGGAAAATCTACCGAGGACTTACCCTGAGCTCGAGCCTGTCTTAACACAGCTCTAAACACAGCGAACGACTCCTTGAACGAGTACAAACGTTTTCTGTGTTCACATCTCACACTCACCATGGCAGATCAGCCGAAACATTCCATACTCTCACGTCTATTGACAGGTCTAATCCGTCAGACTAAGACTGGTATCGCTTAAACACAAAGAATTCAATAAAATACAAGAAGACTGAAAATCAACTGCGCCCCAAATGACCGGCCCCCTGATGCCCCTTTGTGAACCCGAGAACCCCGATAGGAATCTTTCATTTCACCGGCCTCCCCAGGTCGTGTCTCGGCCATCGTTCTTTGGAAACCCTCCAATCGCTTCGGACTCATTACTTTGCAAAGAACACCAGAAAACTAGCAACCAAACAACAGAGAATCATGTCCATTTTGGGAACCCCGCCTTCCCCGAATGTTTGTCCAAGCAATTTTTCTACCGTTGTGACCGTGTCAGCCGTGTATGTGGGATTTTTTTGGGTTTGCATATCCAGATCAGTTATGTGTAAACAGAATTAGGTAGTGTTCGTCATCTTTTTTTCTTGAAACAAATCCGGCACGTGGGAAGCATTGTCCACGGCCGCGATCGTCATGTCCGTTTGGCGTCGTGATGCATGTCTGAAGCAACCATAGACGCCTTCGTCGCAAATTTTCGTGTACTGTTATCAGGCCTCCTCCACTTGCACCTTGAGGCTGACACCTCCAGGCGCGCTGGACTTGTTGTCGTCATCCGCAACTTCACCAACGGCACTGGCACTGAGACTGGGCGGGCTGCTGCTTTGAGGGCTGTTGGGCTCCATCGTCAGAACCGGGGTCGGCGCCGCCGAATTAGTGTCGGTCTGGGATCCCCCAGACTTGGACGGCGGCGTCTGCGTCGCGTAGATGAGCCTGTCAATGGCGGCGAGCTGGCGGCTGGTGCTGGTCTTGCGGAGAGTGTTGAACTGAGGTCGCATCTCCTCTACAAAGGCCTCGCGCTCGGCACCCTCGAGCTGGTTCAGCAGCTTTTGGATGACGTAGTTGCCGTACTGATCCTTCATCATCAGCTGGAGCGAGCTCGTGCCGTCGCTCGCCTGTGAGATGATCTGCTCCCGGATGCCCTTGCGCTCTTCCGCACTGCCGTACTGTATGCACTTTTCCACAACGTTGGATGCAAACTTGTGCTTGGACAGGGTGACCAGCTGTGCAATGACTAGCTGGATGATCCTCGATCGGTCCTCGGGCATGCCGTGCTCGATGATGTGCTGCACCACGTAGTTGCCGTACTGGTCGGTGATGAGAACCTGCGTGGAGTTGTGCAACTCAGCCAGGATAGTCTCCTTGTCCTGCTCTGTGCCGTACTCCAGCATACGCTGAATGACCCGGCAAGCGTACATGTGAGCCGCCAGCTGGCTGACTTGGCCGCGGAAGGCGTCCATGACGAAGTCAATGTACTGGCGGGGGACCAGCTCGATGATCTTCTGCACGACGTGGTTGCCGTTCTGGTCCTTGACGACCTTGAGGATCTCGGGCTCCAGCTCCTTGACCAGCTCGGCCTGCTGCTCGACAAGAACATGTTCCAGGGCCTGCAAATGTTAGCTTCGCCAAGTATGGTAGGATGGAGGATATGCGCACCTTTTGAACGACGCGGCAAGCGTACATCTGCATTGACAGGTCGACGACCTTGCCCTTCATCTGCGACGCCAAAACCTTCTTCTGGACCTGGTTGCCGTGCTCAAAGAACTTCTGGATGACATAGTTGCCAAAAACATCCTTCATCAGCTGGATTGCGTTGGGCTCAATCTCGCGGAATACCTGATCTTTTTCGTCGCTGTTGGCCGTCTCAAGCTTTTGCTGGATGAAGCGCGATCCGTGCTGATCACCGCTGAACTCGACAATGTGGCTGTAAATGTCCTTCAACTCGTACCGCTTGTTCGACTTGGAGCTCGACCTGAATTCCTCCAGGAGCAGGCTCCGGACGCCCTTGCCAGGGTCCTGGTCCTTGCTAGGCCGGATGGGCATAACTCCCGGCATCGAATACGGCGACATGTGCAAGCCGTAGCCGGGCAGAGGAAGCGATGGCCGTCCATACGGGTCAAACATTTGCGGAGGATACTGGCCTGCAAAGTTGGGGGTGTAGTAGGGTCCAGGGTAGAAAGCAGGAGCCTGCGCCTGGATGAAGGCTGGGACGGGCGTCCGGCGGTCGCCATCCGGGATCATTCTCAGATCGCGGGATGACGGTCGTTGGGTCCACGGGTCGGATGTCTGAGGCGCAAACGTCTTGGGGCTCGTGACGACCCGGTACTGACCAGAGGCACCCGCGATGCGATCGGTGGAACCACGCTTATGCGGCAGGTACTGAGCCATGGCGTCGGCGTACACGTCGCCAGTAATTGCGGCGTTGATGTCGCCCCTCCAGGGCTGAGACACGGGGTTGAACTGGAAGTTCGGCGCACCGGCGGCGAGGCTCTGGGCCTCGTCCAGAGTGAGACTCTTCTTGAACTGCGGAGCCAGGTCCGCTTCGTCCATCTGTCTGCCGTTGGCTATGAAAGCCCTGTTGTTGGTGGTCTGCGTGGGGAAGGAGGAAGAGTGGCCGGGAATGGCCGGACGGCTCGAGGCAATCGAGTTGCTGGGAGTGTGGCCATACCCAAAGTTGTCTCGGAAGGCAGGGGGCGAATGGTGCGAGTCGTCCGACTGGCGCGAGGGAGGAATGCTGCTGTCTCTCGAGGGAGCACCCACCACACCGAGGCTCAGGTACGCATTGTCTTTGGAACCTCGCTTCTCCTGCCTCGTGTACGAGCCCTCAAAGGCGCCGCCGTAACTCGTTCCGAAGCCCGTGTTCTCCTTGTCCTCCTCCAGGTATGATTTTGGCCGACCGTTGATGAGGTTGCGTCCCTGCCCGACGGCGTTGTTCTCGAAGAAGGAGTTGCTGTTGTGCAGGCTGTCGCGCGTGCGATTCGGCGAGGTGCTGCCCGAGGCCGATCGAGTCTGGTTGTCCTGGTTCCAGGGATTCTGGGTCCACGTGTCCGCCTCCGAGTTCGCAGCAAGGGCACCAGACCCTGATGGTTGTCCGGCAAAGCTGTCTTCTGGGCCTGGCGAGTCACAGAGTCAGCACCACGGTCTACACGACATCAACCAGCGTCCCGACGAGACGTACCTCTAGGATCTCTCTTTCCTGCACCTCCTGTGTACGTCGTATTCCAGATGTTTTGCGTGTACAAGTTGGAGCTGCCGAAGCCCGGGGCGACCCCGGGAGTAGGCTTCTCGTTCTGGCCGTTCGCCATGGGGAAGCTTCCGTACCGACCTCCTGGCCGGGCCTGTCGAACGTGGTAGGTTAGCAGAGTGGCAGCCATGGGTGGAGGGTAGAGGGAGCAGCAAAAGGGAAAGTAAAGGCGCGAGGCAAGCTTTTTTTGAGCTGTTTGCCAGGTCTAGGCGAAGTTCCGAGCGCCGAATTGGTGACTCGGGCCAAGAGGCCATGAGGGCGCTAGTCAAGCGCAGTCTTGACACACACGGCCGCGCGCTCGCATCTTCGCGACCCGGGGCTCACCCCCATCGGACCTCACGTGGAGTAAACGGGGCAGCGACTTACGGTGGTGGTCATGTTCGTGGTCGGTCTCTGCGCAGGAGAGACGGTCGCAGAAGATGCGGTCGAGTGTCCGGGGGAAGCGGAGAGGAGGAGCGAGGGTTTTCCGGAGGTTGGTTGTGAGAGCGAGGGGAGGAAGTTGGCGGTTGCGATGGCGAGACGGGACACAGGTTGCTGCTGCTGCTGCTGCTATAGTCTGGTCTGTCACACCTAGGTACTGCGGTGGCTGGCGGGAAGCGAGGACGCAAAGGTTGAGGGCCGTCTATGTGGCTGCACACGTTGAGGGCGCGGCTGCTTTTGGACAGTTTGGGTTTTCCGATGGTGAATTATATACGATGTAGGTGTAAACTTTTTCTTGCGACGGTAACTTTCTCCAGGAATCGTCTATGGCGCGCGGACTAAAAAACGAAGGGAGAACGGCGGGCGTCAGCAAAACCAGGCAGACTGGGGGGGGGGCAGAAATTCTAGCGCGAAGCACAGGGTTGATTGTTGAGGAGAATTTGCCCGCTTTGGTTGTGAGGGAGGGAGGCGAGAAGAGGAGTAACAAGGTGAGGGATAAGGGTGCAGGTACTGATTATGTAGAAAGAAACAAAGCGAGCGGGCTCCAGAGGCAAGGTATGTGGGAGAGCAATAGCGGGATGGGAGGGATGGAGGAATGGAGGAATGTGAGGAGAATGACGAAGAGGGAGAAAATGTACAGCGATGGAGAGCGAGAAGTAACAGAAAAAAAAAATACCCGACAGGACAAGCGTCGCTGGTAAGGCTGATTAGGTTGATTGCTGAATGGAGCGCCCGCGGTCGGCTGGGGCGATGGACAAGACGGGAGCGGGCAGCTAATAACTTTGTAGGAGATTTTTTTTGCGCAATCCAATATGGAGGAGGACCTGAACCTGGAGCCTCTGGAGGTCGACCTTACCAGCTGGACCTAGACTAGACCTAGGACTGGAGCTGTAGCTGCGACTTGCAGACGGACTAGACGGAGGAGGCATCCACTGGGGAGACGGAGACGGGGCGGAAGCACAGGAGGAGGGTGAGAAGGGGGGTTTGAAGGGGAGCTGACATGGAGCTTTCTTGTCTTGGGTGTGGCCCATTTGCCCCAAGTGGTCCTCTCTGCTCTCTCGAGAGTCAAGGATGCGGCCGGGGGTGCATAGGGACTGGGACTGGGACTGGGCCTGGCAACACTGGCAAGCCTGGGACCGGGACTGGAGATGGAGCCGTGGGAAGAAGGGGACAGACACCGTGGTAGACACGGGCGGGAAGGATGATTGATGGATGGCAGACGGGAAGGGGTCAGCCATGCGAGGGATGGGGATGTAAGGCCAGGTACGGATGGAAACAACACACACACATTCTTGCCGGTAATTATCGTACCTCTTTCTTGCTGTGGGGTGCCAAGGTGCTCAAGTCGGCAAGGTAGACAGGCAATGAAGGCGGGAAAGAGGGAGGCGAAAGGACGGGAGCATGAGATGGGAAAGATCAGAGCAGGTAGGCAGACAAGGGGGGAGGGAGCAATGATAGTTTGGCTCTGTTATTGGATCCAACAAGAGAGACGAGACTTTGCGCCGAACTTACCAAATCTTGTGCTCCTGTCCTGCGAGAGAAGGAGTGTGTGCGAGGGTTACAAATTCCCTGCTGCCTTTTTTTTTTTCGTTGCCTTGCCTAATTTTGTTCCTCTATTCGTCGATGGTCTGATTTGGCTGCCTGTGGCTGTCTCTCCTCTCAGTGAAGGTAGGTAGGTACCTTACGGACAGGTGGTGACGACAGAAACGAGTGCCCAAAGGGTGATGCGTCGTTTTGGGATTGTGCGTATGTGGGCGAGCGAAGAGCGTTCGTCTCCAAATGATGTGATGTGCGGCTTGACAAAAAAGCTAAATGTTCGTTTGCAGCCGTCTCGTGTGGACGGTTTATGCGTGCGTTCAGAAGGCTGAGGTACCGGGCACCTTGGCGGGGGAAAAGCCAAGGTACTCTGACAAAGTACGGCTGAAGAGGTATCGACGGTGGAGGCAAACAGGACCGACGTCCAATCAACCTACCTAATGTATCCGTATGCGGAGACGGTGGTCCGTACAATGAGTGAAGTGACTGCTTGTCCTGGGTGAGGAGGTGTCGAGAGGAAACGGGCGGGCCAACAGGTATCAAGTGCGTGGCGGGAAGCAATGTACGAGTCTCCGGGGTTCGAAACGTCGATACCAGTCGGGACGAATCGTGTATGCAGTCTATCGCGTGTGTGCTTCTTGCTCCTCGGTAGGTACCTCGGCTGGTGTGTGCGTTGCTCGTGTGAGTGTGTGTAATTACTTTGGGTAGTGAACCCACGCTGGGGGCCCCAAGAGATATATGTTCCTGGGGTCAAATCCACCAGACAGTCAATGACTATGGCAGGCGATGAATATAGGCTGTAGAGGGAAAGGGCAAAAGAAGAAGAAGAAGAAGCAAAAAGTAGGTTAAAACAGGCAGACGAGGCAGAAGGAAAAAAAGAGCGAGGAAACTGCAACGAGGCGTGGTGGTTCCCAGTGATAAAATAGAGTCTGAGAAATGGCAGATGGGTGTGCAAGTGCGGCAAGCCTTTGGAGCCCTTCGGTTTTTGGATCCTTTGGACTGAAATGGCGCTTTGCGATTGGCCTCCGACGGCTGGCCACAGGCACGACAGGGAGAGACGTTGATGTTGCAATGGTTCCAGCCCCAAGGCGAGGAGGTACTTTACGCTGCCTTGGCTTGGCCAGGGTAGGGCAAACCGCAAAGCAGACAAGCAGAAAGTGGCCGTCCTTGAATGGTCAAAGGTTCTCGCAGACTGCGTGTACCGAGACCGAGTGGGTATGGTCGTGGTGATGCTGCTGCTGCTGCTGCTGCATGTGCCGCACTACTGTTGATACAGATGCTGCACTTTGGGATAAATAAACGGCAAAAGGGACAGCTGCCCGAGGACCAAATCACAGCAAAGCGAGAGAGCCGGGACCGGGGCCGGGACCGGGACCGTTCCGTTTGTGCAGTTTGTTCGCTGGTGGTACGCAGTAGAGCAAAGAGAACAACACAGGCCTGGTCTCTCGGGTACCTGGGAACGTGTATCTGATGCCGTCGTGGTGCGTCGACGCCTATCTATTCGTACTCCGGAGACCCTCAGACCAGGAAGATGGCGCCGGATATGCAATTTGGCTCGTCGATGAGAGAATGCAGACGCAGCGCGCAGGGCCGGGAGTGTGGGCCACTGCTGAGCAGACGACAGAGGCAGACAGACGGGAACAAGGCCAGGCACGGGAGACACTGGCTGGTAGCTCTACTTTGTAGCGCATCCGTACGTACGAGCAGAGCTTGGTAGCTGCAGGTCATTCAAGACACGAAGCGGAGCAGAGACTGTGGTGCTCTGGAGTCTGTACGAGTAGACCAAGGGCGACGAGAGAGGTGAGCGTGGAAGAAGTGGCACCCTTGGGCCAGGAGTCGCTGTTGATCGGCGTGATCTCACTCTCAATCTGCCCTCAACGGATGGATGCTGCCCCAAGATCAGACAGAGTAGGCGAGGCGGCAGCAGGCTTCTTCGTCTTTCGAGGTGAGGTGCCGTGTCGTTGGTCGTCCGAGAGCTGGGTCCAGAGTCTTCGACCTCTGCAGGAATCTGGGCTGGACAGTAGGCGGCGAGTCCAATCGAGGGAGACACACGGACGGGAATGTGCTAGGACGAGACGAGTCAAGAACAAAAAAGCCCCGTCTGCTGGGTGTGGGGGGGAGGGGGAGAGAAGGGGGTCTGCCGTCCTTTTTAGCGTCTTACGGGGGGTCTGTTTGTTCGGGGGCACTCCTCGTGGACGGAGGAGCCATAAGAGATACAACTGGGATGCGATGCCGCCGCCTCTCAGAGTGAGTTCTTTCGCGCGGCACACAAATCTCTTCCAGTGGACTGTGGAGGGCATCAGCAGATGATGAAGCTCATCTTCAGGGCGTGCGTCTCGAGCAAACGGGTGCTGCCCTTTTTCAAAACTTCTCAAAGACCTCCCTCTCCTGCGCCGACCAGCTGGAGCCGGGCTGATGTCGATGGGGGGGGTCCGGGACGGATGGCGCGACGATCAATGCAGGCGAGATAATACGGACAAGGGGACTGTTAAGAGACAATACTTGGACAATGCGCGTGTGATGGATTGCTTACAGCCCGCGGTTTGCGTGGTATCGTCCCCTGGATGTAATCCGCAGGTGATGTAATCAACAATCCAAGCAACACGAACCTGGCGAAGTCGCTTGACTCGCTCCCCGCTGTCGTTGTCGCGCAGCACACGCAGCTGAAAAAGAAAGCTCAATTTCTCAACAGGACGGCAACGGCACCGAGCAGAAACCAGGGTCGAGGCACGGAGTAGAGAACAGAACAAGCCTGGACCAGGGGTGTGGAGGGGGCCACAAGTCTGCAGCAGCCGGGTGGATCGCCGTGTAAGAGAAGACTACTTCGTACTCAAAGACGAGCGGCCAGCCGGGGGGCTTGGATGTTTTGTTTACTCGCCTCGTCAACAGCGAGCAAACTTGTCGTTGACTGCCTGACGGCGGTTGGTGATGATGGCAACCCAGGCGAGCCGTCACCTGAAATTTGGCAGGTCGCCGCCAACTGCCCAGGCCCCGGATTTTTCCCTGGTCGCGCGTCCAGTGCCATCCTGCTGTCTTTGAGCCGTGTCGCCTTTGGTTTCTTGTCGCGACTCCAGAGGCCAGGGGGCGGCGATATGTGCCGGAAATGTACGGATACTTGCAACTGTATTCCGGCCGAGTTCCGTGTATGATCTTCAGGTATTATGGGGCAAGAACGACACCCAAGTCTTTTGAGATCCGAGGAAGCGAAACAGACTACCAAAAAAAAAGAGAAAAAAGTGCGCTTCGTTTCTTCAACGTGCGTTTCCTCGGCTGTTCACTCGCTGCAATGTGCTGGAATGTCTAGAGGAAAAGACTCTTGTGCGATGTCGCGTGCTGCCCCGTCCTGTGTCGCCTCGTTATTGTCCAGGAAGGGCAGCGTTCGCCTTCCAAGTTGGGCGATATGATTCTGCAACAAGGCAAGCTACCTTACCTGACCTTGACGCCGCACCTTACTCGTACAACCCAGCTTTTGATTGCGACTTTGAAGTAGAAACAGCTTCCTCCGTCGTCATGTGCCTCGGTTGAACAGACGTCGCATGTATCAAAGGCCTCGTCGTCTCTGTCGTTCTTCTACTTGATTCGCAGACAGAGGGGCCCAATGAACATGTGCGAGCTCAGTGCGAGCTGAGGGAACCTCTTCAGCCATGGCTCGTGTTTTCAATACACGATGAACCCACCGGGGCGGTGCCGCCAGTCCCGCGAGTTGCTGAGCCTGTCGTTGAACGTCTCAAAGACTTCAATGAGTTCCCAGGAAACAAATCATGGCTGCACTTGTATGCCAAGTGCCAGCCTTGCTTTTGTCGCCCCGTAAAAGTCAAGCAAGGGGTGCGCGGACGAGCAGACGGTGGGTGTGACGATGATGCGCAATACAGGCAATCCGTCCACGGGGGTATTATGGCATGTCCAGTTCCTCGTTGACCACATGGCTCTTGGAACGCAATTCTCCTGAATCCGCATAGCGGAATGCTGTAATGTTGCTGGAGGACGCGCTGGCACGTCCTTGTTCCGCCATCCCTCGGCTGAACAAATGAGCCCGTCAACGTTTCCGCGTGGTACGAACCGGTCCATGGGGGCCGGCAATCTCATCCCTGACCTTCTCCGCCCGTCCCAAGTTCCCAACACGCCCTGTCAAACCTACATCGGCCCCATCAGTATGGCAACCAAGAGCAAAGGTACCTACAGGCGCCTTGGAGTGCCACTTGAGTCGGAGTCGACCGGCTCGCAAGGACTTGTTCTAGAGACCCGCGCGTCCCAAACTGCTCCCGCTCGCCTTTTCGCCTGTTTGTGTTCCTCTCTAACGAGCAAATTCCCACGCAGTGTCACACTGCATTTGGGGCGCACCCCTTTTAAGACGTCAAAGACAGTGCCCGGCTCCGAGCAGAAAATCATGGGCCAGGTGTGGATTGGCCCTCGTGGTTGGAATCAACATGTTTCGTAGCTGGTCTTCACCCAGTGCTGTGGCCGCCAGGCGCTCGTCCTTTCCGCAAAAGGTTATTACTGAGTGAGGTGCCTTCTGGCTTACTGGGCATCGCTTTGCTACATCCCACGGGTGCGACGCAGCGACACTGGTACTCACCAAGTGCACTGGTGTGTCATACCGCTCTACTTTGCATTCTACGAGGATTTGCTGCGTATACGGAGTCAAGAGGTTTTCCCTTCCCCTCTCTGTTCGAGCCGACGGGGTTTCGTGAAACTCCAACAGACTGGACCTTTCTTCCCCCAAAAGACCGCCCGAAGTTTGAGTGTATCGACCCCGGATTAGTCCAGGTCCACTCTGGCGGGGATGTCGTTGTTTCAGCGTTTCAACTTTACCGGCTTGAACAAGCCAGTCACGACTGCTATTTATTTCCAGGCGGCCTGGTCCGTTCACGTTCCTCCTTGACGGTCCCGAGCAGGGTCTCATTGGATGATGGCGCGCTGGAAGGAGGACACGGCAGGGATCGTCATTCCTCAATGTCCTGGAAGCCATCACATCCCACCAGCGAGGGCTTGCGGCTTGGTGATCATCTCGCATATGTGAGGTGTTGCATGAGGGCGTCAATTACTTGAGGCTAATTGCTCTCGGAGGTCGTGTCAAATTGCTGAACAGCCAGCGGGATGCGATTTCGATGGCTCACACACTGACGACCCATTAACCCTCTAGCTTACCTGACGAAGGTAGAGTATGTTCGCCGCCTCTTGTCGGCCGGCATGAATGCTTTCTTTTGGGCAATGAGTAGCCTGGCTTCTTGCCGCCCCCCTACGGACGAAGCCATCCATGTGATCTTCGCGGGGGTGCTTCTGGCGCCACAAGATGCCCTGCAAAAACAAAAATATGCCTGAAGAGGGTAGGAAAAAGCAAAGCCCAGAATCAAGCCTGCCCTGCTTTCAATATACTGAACTTTTGTCGCGAAGCCTACCTAGAAGTTCTCGTCTGCGAGATAGGCAAACATGCTTGGACAGTAAGGCGTGTCGCTGCCGTCCGGGTACTTTGGTCTTGTCCGGTCCCCGCCAGCGACTGAGTCGTCCTATCAGACGTGCCAGTCTCTGGAGCTGGTACACGATTTCGACGAGACTACTTCTCCTTGGGTCCTTGCTCGAGAAGAGTCAAAAGTTCTGTGGACACGCTCGACTACATGCCGGGATGACTTGGAGTACACCCATTGGCTAGAGGCCGGTTGAGCGGCCGGCCAAGTCGCTGACCGCCTCAGGTTTGCTTCTTCGCCAGAGAAGCCGACGAGAGTTGCTCCTCAACGAGCGCCTCTGCCGTAAACCTTTTGCTGAGACATTGGGGGCAAAGTAATCCGATCTTGCAGTCGCTCGCCGCTGTGTAATATCGATGTGGACGAGGGAGATTTGTACGCATGGCGGGTTTGTCCAAGTCCTGTGAGAGGATTGGTGTCTGTCCAGACCCATCCTAGACGTTGTGGCACTTGCAATGATGAAAAGTGCTACACCGCCTCCTGCCATGATTAGTCTGACGCACGAGAGACGGTCATCGTCGCTGAAGTTGGGTGGTGAACGCGGGGCTCTCGCAGTACGCGACGGGTGGCTGCGTTCGCACACGTCCAAGCAAGAATCGGGACTTTGTATGCTGGTATTCGAATTCGTGTCTCGTCAATCTTGTTGGATCAAGACCTGACCGCTTGCTACTGGGCCCGATTCAGTTGAGGTCTTGTATGCTGTCGTAGCAGGACTGTAGATGTTTGCCAACTGCCTGGTGTCTAATCGTCTGACTTGTGCTGTACTGAGCAACCTCTCTTGCACAGTCGTAAACGGCGACTTCGCAGGACCGAGGCGAACAGTGATGGCAGACTATCCTCTGCTGGCCTAGCCGGGATGCGCAGATTGCATTTGGCACTCGGACAGGCTCTGGTCTACCTCCCCGCCCGCCGGAGTGCTTCATTGTCGTTGCATACATCGTATTCGTAGTAGAGCAGCCGGGCGAGATATGGTCCAAATCGCCCTTCCGCGCAAGAGCACCGCCCGTCAGACTGCTTCGGTGTCGTTGCATTCATCGTATCCGTCCGATGTGGCCATCGCCGCCCCTCTCTGCGCAAGACCACCAACGGGTGAAATGCCTCATGCGGTAGGATCCGTTCTGGGTGAGAATTAGCAAGCTCCATTCGATTGTTGAGCCAATCTGACTGATCGAAGCGACTCAAGACGACGTCGGGCACTCATGTCTGCAGGGACACCTCAGCAAGAGACAACTCATCGCGGAAACCTCATGGCCGGATTGCCTGTCGTGTTGTCTCCCACCAGAATGCGGCCATGGTCCAAAGAAGAAAAAGTATGCTGCGGGAAACATGCGACGAGGGAACGCATGTGTTTGCCGAGAGTGAGGCACACCATGGCCAGGGACACCGGGTCGTGAGATGGATCGTGCCTTTGGATGGCGCCCACAGATGAGTTTATAGTGTTTTAGGCCGAAAGCCTCCTTGGCATCAATGGTGCGCTACCGAGCCGCCGAATGTAGAGCTTCCCACTTGGACGAATTGCCTGTGATGACTTCGAGCCAAGAAATCATGACAGCAGAAGCCGACGAGAGGTGTAATTCGTTTCTCTGTGGCGCCCCAATGAATCGGGGTGGACTGGCGCCACAAAAGAGCGCCACAGGGAGCTCGGGCCACATCCTCGGTATGTTCGGTATCGAGCTGTCAATGTTGCATTGGACGCGGAGAGACATGGGTTATGGGATAAGAGGTGGTCGCTGCATTGAACAATGCAACGTGCTTCATAACAAACGAGATGAAAAACTCTCGTTTGTCTCCAAGGGGCAACGTCAATTCCACGAAATCTCGTAGACGGTCCCGAAAGGGATGATCTGCGACAACAGGAGCCGGCAAGCGGAGTCGGACGAAAATGCCATGCTCACTTCGCCATGGAACGGGCAGGATTTTGGATTATATACGACTCTCTAACAGCCCGCAAGCGTGGAAGAGTCCATTCACGAGTCCGTAATCTCGTGCGTACGGCAACGGAGCCATCGTGGGCCACGAGGCTCTCGCTTTGCCAGAGAGATGATGCTGCGGGTCGCGCGCCCCACTGGCATGGAGTGCTGCTGGAGCTCCGACGCTATTTCTGGCATCGGGAGGTTGCCGCCGCCAAAAAGGTGGGAGAGGTCGGAATGAGTTAATAAGGTCTTTCTAGAATTGGGAGAGAGTCAGCAAGTCGCAACCTGATTTGATATGTTGGATATTGCATTCGTGGGGCCCCGGGAGAGGCCAAGGCTACATTGGGACGGACGACATTTCAGTCGGCGACGGTACGGACACGGATACCCGGAGACATTTGGACCAGAGGAGGGATGAAGCCGGCAGCTGTTTCTTCTCAATCAGCGATGGCGAGAGAGAGAGAGATATCCGTTAGCGCCGGTGTTTAATGGCTCGGTGATGAAATCAAGAGGGGAGGGCGGCAGAGGTGGCGTCGGACTGGACAGAGGGGAAAAGCCAAAAGAGATGCGGCAATGGTCTGGTCGGGCGAATGAGAGATGATTCAGAGTTCAGTTTGTCGGCGGGCGTTGCAATGTTATTCTTACAGTCGCTATTTGTTTGTAACCTCAACTGAGGGCCGGGTATTGTTGACGACGGAGTCACGGACGCACCTAACTTCTCGAAATGGATGTCACCACGACGCTAACGGCGTGTTCTATCCAATGGACCCGCTTGTCCAAGGTCGCAGTGGGTGCTGATTTGCGAGTCCAGATTGCATAGAAAAAGGGGAGTCCCAACTTGTCGTCACAGCCGCCCAGGCTCGGAATAGGGCAAAAGTCAGGGGCAGCCGGCAGAATCCAGGAACAGGAGCGAGCTTGTGAAGAAGGAGCCAGGGCTCGATCCTGCACACGAGCTCACGGACCACGAGCCCCTGCAGGGGGTCGATGAGCTTAGTTGGGAAACGACCAACGACGGCCCAATAATCAGCACCGTTTCGAGGAGGCTCCCGGCACCGCCCCGCTCCTTCCAGGTACACAACGGCCCCATTGGCCAATGGCGGAAATTGCAACAGACCGTTGACGAATCGTGCGTGCCTGTCAGACGGGCTCAATCTTGGGGCGTTGCTTCCCATGTCCCAAATCAGTCCAGTTGCTCCATGGGCTGTGCTTGCCAGAATGGAGAATTGGCCCGGTCCAGATCCACTATGCCAATGGAACTATGGATTCCATGGAAGGGCGGCTGGGAGGACCGTTTGCTGTCGTCCGATGTTGCCATTTTCCTCTTTTCACCTGGGCTCTTTTTACACCTCCGTCTTGAATTTGTCTCGCTACTTTGGCCAGGCGGTGAAGACGTGGAGCGTCTCCTGCGTCTTTAGTACAGGTAGGTACTTAACAGAGTAGCACGTACTGAGTGCCTGGCTTCTCTCGACTCGGTCTGGCTCGGTTGTGATCCCTGCCGCCTTGCCAATAGGCTGGGGCCCTAGAAAGGATTCAATCTGTGATCACGAACCGCCCCATGCAATGATGAATGATGCCGCCCTTTTCTGTGCGCGTATGCTGTGCCTCCGCTGAATAGATCCTTGGATGCCTGGCCAGGAACGGCATGGCTCCATCGCGCCTTCCTCCCAGGCGTCTAATGCCGCCCACACTGAGCAGTAGCCACTCGCCCGCTGCCCCAGTCCTACCTAGGTAATGCAAGCCTGCACCAATTGTCCACGCACCACGCACCACGCACACCGCACACAGCAGACCTCTCCAGTTCTCCTCTCCTCGGCGCTACCCCCTGTCCGTCCATTCTCCAGGACATATCCTTCCTCGTTCCCTTCTCGACTTCTTCTCCTCCTCCCTTCCCTCCCCTTCTTCTTCAACAACTTTGTTCAAATCGTCGTCGTCCTTGCTGTACGTTGCAGGACCGTTTGTTGTCACTCGCTCTCTATTAGCACCCTCCTTCCAGTCACTCTCTAATATTATCCCCCCCATTGGAATTACCGCTTGCATTCACTAAGCAGCATTCCGTCCTATCGTTAATACCCACCCGCTCACTACGTACCATCGCATCTACACCGAAAAACACCACATCCCCAAATCCAAAAATATCCACGACACACCGAGAGACAAGTGCATTCTTTAACGACTTCGAGACTGCCTGCCAAAGAGAGGTCTTAATCCCTTGCGTACGTGCCACTTCTTTCTTGCGGGAGGGCGAATCCGCCCTTTGTGGACACTCGAGGAGCTGCGTTGGCCGGTGAGAAAAGGGAGACCTGGAATGGGTCTGGGTCCCCTTTGCGTGTTCACCAGAAAATGCTCCAGAATGTCTTACCATGTGTCGGACCCTCAAACAACAACCCCCTTTCGCGATGCTAACAATCGCCTCTACAGTCGTCCGCTCGTTCATAATTATATCGAATACCGCTCCCTTCGACTCGCACCACAGGAAAGGGATATTTGCAGTAATAATCAGACCCGCTCACGACCAGCACAATGCCTTCCATCCAGAACCTCATCTCCCGCAGCGCCCCTGTCGTTGTCCCCCGCGACGTCGACGGCGGCGACACTCTCAACCTCATGATCGTCGTCCTCGCGTTGGTCTTCTTCGCCCTTCTCCTCGTCTCCACACTCTTCCTCATGCGCCGCATGCGCAGACAACAGCGCCAAGAACAGATGCTCCCTTCCTATCAAGAAGTCAAGGGCGGCGCCAGAAACCACCACAACCTCACCATTCAGACAAGTCAGGACGGCCGCTCAAGCGTCTTGTACATCGGCCAGGACGGACGCTCGCCGATGCTCCAGAACCCCCAGTCCGCTCCCCACTCTCCCGACAACGTGCCCGAGATCCACATCACCTTCCCCGACGAGCAGGATGAGGGCGGTCGCCGCAAGAGCGGCCGCGTGCTCGTCGTCCGCGTTGGCGATGGCGGCTCCGTCGGCCTCGAGCCTGTCCGCGACGAGCAGCTCCCCGCGTACGAGAAGGACAGCAAGTCGCAGTTCTACTCGGTCGACATGGACTCGATCGGCGGCCTGCGGGAGAAGGAGCGCTTCAACTAAACAACCCAAACCAAAACTATCAAGTGTCCTATTTTGCCCGGACAAATTTCTTGTGTACAGATCGGCTCCCGCTGTACAAACCACTCAGCATTTTTCTCAACATGGCATGGCGTTCGACGACACACACTCTTATACCCTGCGCACCGGGATGACTTTCCGCGCAATGCATGGTCCACACACGGGGCATCTACCAGCGTCTGTGGAGTTATCGTGCATTGGCATTAGGAGATGGCTCTGGGCGCAACTCTTACGTATATAAACTAACGACTACCCCCGGGAAGCCCGTCTCGCGGTGTGAACGAAACCAGGAATCACCGTGTGGTGAAGGCGAATGCCGGGTTGTAGAATATTTGTATATTCTAATGCTGTATAATTTCCTTCTGTCCTATAAACAATTCAAAGCAAATGATGACCATGGCCCCTGGAATCACCGTGCTACCCCGGGACCGTCGATCTTTGAGTCCGTGTGCCACTCTACGTTGCAGCCACCCCGCATTGGCTATATTTACCGGAGGTCCGACGTCAATGTTTAATGTCATTGGGCCAGTAGCCGCTCCTGCGGCGTGGTACCTCGGGCGCGGCAAACCACGAAGAAACGTCCTTGATCGACGACCTGTATTGTAAACCATGTTGAGAAAACGTCCGGGCCATGATTGACACACGATGGATTTGCGACGATCAACTCCCCGACTCATGCTCCAAGAGGGACGCGGAACTGGCCCGGCCCGGCTCACACTGGGGAAGGACCATAAAATATCTCTCCTCTCTCCGCCGGATCTCCCCGGGTAATCGCAGCGGTTGGGCGACGCACATCGCCGTGTCGAACCTCACCCCGACCAGTGAGGGTTTGCGATTGAGACAATGAGTGGGCTTTCCATGGTGTTCTCACGGGAGCGGCGAGAAGCCTCCTTTTTTTGATGTGGTTTATATCTAGAGCAGACTCTCCTGTCCTCGGTCTTGCATTTCGACAACGTCATCAATCCCCAGTGTACATTCGTGCGTCAATCTCATTATGGCGCCCTCTTCGGAAATACCCCCTTCATACGAGCAGCCCGCAAAGCCCAGCGGTCTAGGTGGACAAGGCCAACTTCACCATCTTCATGCTGGATCATCTCCGCTACGACTCACTAGGCTGTAATGGGAACGAGGTCAGCCCTTCTTGTATTTCACCTATCCATACTCCTAATCAGAGCGCTCTCCGCATAACAGCCGTCAAGATATCCAACCTTAGCCTGCACGCATTCCCGCTGCAGCATGTTCACAGACAACTAGCCGCACGTCTCGGGTCGCCGTTCCCTCAAGGACCTCATCAAGCCGTGGAGCCCAACCTGTTCCGTCCTCTCAAAATGAAGGGCGGGTACCACGTCGCGTGCCAGGCGTCGCACGGCGACAGGTTCGCATCAACGGTGACCAAGCCGTCGCTCAATGAGTACGGCTTCCTCAAGACGCCCGCATTCGCGCCGCGGTTCGCCGGCAGGAACAGGGCGGACCCAGAGGACAAAAAAGGATATTTAGAAGAGGCTGTTCTACAAGGGGCTGAGGAACCCCAATGTGTCGAAGGATTACGTTGATTTCTTTCCGCACTGCCCATTCAGGTAGAGAAGCCGTACTTTTCCATGTACGGCCGCAGTCATATGGGCAAGCCTACGAGTCCGCAAGACAAAGTAAGCACTCGTGGACGCCGTGCGAGGACACTACACAAGGATACCTTAGCTAACAACCACAGCAGACCGGCTACGAGCCCCGCTACATGCAGCTCAGCCGCGAGCGATACGGTGCCCACCGCGCCACGCCCAAGATCTGGGCCGAGGTGATGGAGACCTACTACAGCGTAATCTCCCTCTTCAACGACCAGTTCAGGCACGTGGTTGAGCGGACAAGGGCGCTGGGGGCACTGGCACTCGACCGTGACGCCCTTGTTCACCGACCACGTCGAGTACCTCGGCGACCACGGCATGATTGAGAAGTGGCCGTCAGGGCTCTCGGACTCGCTCACCCACAAGCCGCTCACTCTCGGCGGCTGCGGCCTGCCGTGAGGCGCTGTGTATGATGAGATGGCTGAGATAGGGGGCCTCGTGCCGACACTGTTCCCGTTTGCAGGCGTCGGGGAGTATTCCCCGCACTGCGGCGTCTCGCTCGCAGATATTTTGACTTTGGAAGGACGGGATGCTGAGTCGGGCGGCGTCAAGAAGCACAAGGAGTTTGCCTTCCTCGAGGGCGGGTTCCTGACGAGCGAGGAGCCGCTGCTCGAGTAGTGGCTGTTCCCCCGCGACATCAAGGCGGCTTTACAGCACGAGGACACGACAATTGTGGGCAAGAGCGTGTCGTGCCGCGATAAAGAATGGAGCTTTGTGTACAGGCTGTATCAGCCGGCGGGGCTATACGACCGCAGCGGAGACCCGGGGGAGCTTCACAATTTGGCCGAAGTTGCAGAGTATCAGGAGGTGAGGAGGCGGGTGGAAAGGGTGGTGCTGCGGTTGATGGTCGAAACAGCGATTTCCTCCCGTGGCGGAAGGCACCACGGTTCCCGGCTGTGGAAATGAAGAGTGTTGCGGATCAGTTTAGGAGACGGGGCGGGCACTTGGAGACGGATTTCACGGAGTGATCTCGCTCGATACAAATAATGCAGTGCGCAGATGCACTTTAAAGGTGTTGGTGTTGACTGTCGAGCGAAGTAATTTGTTAGTTCCGGAGCTCCGAACAAGGTCCCCACTTGTCGCCGGGGTCGCGGTCGGTGTGGGTCTCAGTGGTGGCCGTGGCCGGAGACTTGACGAAGCTGGGATCCGGCTCTCGTTTCGGCTCGCCCCTTCCAAACACGACACTCAACACCACCCAAAACATTGGTCTCACGGAACCAGCGGGTTGGAGTCTGAATTCTTCCCTTCTCCACTATACAAGGTCGTCGACGCCCCGTCCGCTCGCGTGCCGCTGCGATGTGATTTGTGTCCTTTCGTCTGCCTCGCACAGCGAGCGTGTTGCCGGATAGCCTGCGCGGTTCGGGAATTGTGCTGTGTACCTACGTTTTAGCCGCCACAGTGGGCGCAGGTGGCTCCGCGTTGCCGCAAGTTTCCTCGACATTAGCGGTAACAGCTTTTCTTGGTCAACCGTCACCAAGCCGCCAGACTGCGTTCCGTCTGCACATGTCCCCAGCAGGGCAGTCACAGAAGTGAGCCGTCCCCACCACGGGCTCGTTGGCTCGACTGAGGCGGAGAAAGGCAAGTCGATCCCAGCGATACCCACCAGCTGGACAACCGAGGGCCACCTCCTGCACCGCACCTAAATTTTAACTCTAATCCACTCTTGGCTAACTCTGTTGTTATTCTTTTTGTCTCCCTTCACGGGTGCCTGACATCCTCCCACAGAATTGGTTTGGGAACAGTCCACCTCCACAACCACCATGCATGAGAAGGCAGTTTGCTGGGTATGGATGGCCAAGGGGTTTTGTTAGTCTCTTTCCTGCTTAGGTTGTTAGTGGCCAGGGCTAAGGCTCTCCCGTTGATCAGCGTGTGTCACTTGTTTTGTCTGACGTCCAAACCCGGCCCCGTTGTGTCTGCAACGCCACCCCTTTTCCCCGCCCACCACTCGCTCCGCACTCCACCCAGTTACCATACTAGGGACGGGGGGACTCGAGAACTCACTCCAGCGTCCTGCAACACATCTGACACGAGCGCACAACCCCCTCGAACGCCCATCAACGAGGATCTTGACGCAGGAAACAATCGTAGCACTGCACCCCAGCACATCCCATCCGCACCCCCTTTTTCCCAACGAGCAGCGCAACAATGATCAAACAACGCCAATGTCCAATTGGGCCGCGGGAAGGGGCTACAGGGGTTGGTTCCTTTCGCACCATGAGTCGTTTAACCCTTCCTCGTTACAAGATAACCTTACTAAAGTTACCGAGGGTTACACTCGTCAAAAGTCTTGTTTCTCTCCATCCTGGGGTCGCCATGGACCATGGATGATTGGGGGGAGGGAGGCTTAGAAGAGACCGGGACAAAAAAAAAAAAACTGACAGACAGAACAACCCGTGGACAGCTTCAATGTCGGTTCAAAGTTCCAACACAATCGACCACTCACGCAAACATCCGGAGCACAAGGCAGGGATACGGGCTCGACGAAGCTCGCGGACCTTGTCACGCCTACCCGCACCCGCGCATCACCAAGTTCCAACCCATCGCCATCCCGTCTGTTGTTCCCTCCATGCTCCAATCCCGTGGCTCCCCCGCGAGCATCCCAAACGCTGGTCCAGCCAGCGCCCAGCGCCGAGCTCGAACCCCGTCCCGCGCATGCTTCCAAAAGTCGAAGCGCCCAGGGTTGCTTTTCCAGCTTGCACAGGTTTTGCTTATGTGCCGTGTTGAGGTGCGGATACTTAATAACTATTCGTCCCACTTCCGCTCCCTCGAGTTGCGCGGGTATTCGGATTGCTGTAGATCAATGGGACGAAAGTAGCGTGTTCAACTGCCCTTCTTCGGTTCCCATTCTTTTCCTGTTCTTGCTGTTCATCCTTTTATTCCTTCACCTTCACTCGCGTGTTGTGTAGATCACGGCCTGAGAACTTCTCTTCTTAATGCACACATATCCTTCAATCATGAAGCCCTCACTTTTGTTCCTGGGCGCGGGCCTCACCCTTGCTTTCCGCGAGTCCAAAGTCATCTCCTCGAGCTCCGGCGAGATCTGCATCTCCTCCCAGCTCCTCGCCGCCTCCTCCAGCAACCCCATTTGCCGCAACAAGGATGGCGGCGTCGATCTCCTGGGCGGCCGCGGGGACCAGTTCCCCTTCGCGGCGGGCACCTCGTCCGCACATTCGGCCCCGTCGTCAGACTCCATCTGGACGCACACCTCGCCCTGCTTCAGGAACGGCACCGAGGCCCCCGAGTTCTGCGTCTACCACGCCGGCAACTACGGCGGCAAGGGCATCTCCATCATCACTGACGTCGACCGCGCCGCCCACATCACCCGCAGCTGGGGCTTCACCAAGCCCGAGGAGCTCGAGGGCACGAACCAGCCCTTGCCCAAGTTCGAGGTCGCCAAGGTGCCCGGCAAGGACTATGGTCTGGTGGCCACGCTGCCCATCAAGCGCGGCGAAATCATCCTGCGCGAGACGGCGAGCCTGCTCATTGACTATGCTGCTTTCGGCCACATTCCCGTCGACGAGATGAAGAAGATGCAGGCGCACGCCGTCGATTCCCTCCAGTTCAAGCACCGCAGCCAGTGGCTCAATATGTCCAGCCACGGGTACCATGGCGACCACCTCTCCATGGTCGACAAGATTCTCGTGACCAACTCGTTTGACGTCGAGATGGACGACGCGATGCGCGACGACGACTTTTACGCCGTCTTTGTGAACAGTGAGTCCACCCAGTGTACTACCAGGAATGTTTCAGAGAAACACGGCTAACACAGCACGCAGCGTCCCGCATGAACCACGACTGCCGCCCCAACGTTGACTACTGGTTCGACCCGCGCACCCTCACCCAGCGCACCGTAGCCATTCGCGACATCATCCCGGGCGAGGAGCTCACCCTCTCCTACATTGACCCCATGCAGACCCGCGCCGCCCGCCGCGAGCGCCTGCACTCCACCTGGGGCTTCCACTGCTCCTGCCACCACTGCATGCAGCACCGCCTCAAGACGGACGAGTCGGACCGCCGCATCGAGCAGATTGCCTCGTTGCGCGAGGAGTTCAACGACTACACCCCGGCCTCCCGCGCTACACCGCAGATGGCCGAGTTGCTCATTTCGCTCTACGAGCAGGAGCACAATTGGAGCCTGCTCACGGAGGCCTACACCCTGACCGCCATCGAATACAACGGCATCGGCGAGCCGTGGCTGGCGACAAAGTACGCGCGCATGGCGGTCGAGTACGGGCTCACCACGCTGTGGGAGGGCCACGGGGACGTCGTTGAGATGTCGAAGCTCGCGGAGGACCCCTGGAGCCACTGGAGCTGGATGCTGAGAACGCGCAAGAGGTACAGCTGGGGGCCGGGTCCCAAGATTGAGCTAGACCTGGATGACGAGGAGTAAAATATGCCATTCGGAATAATGGTTCAAAGACACGTTTCACTGCAGATGTGTATGTATAAGATTCTTATATCTTGGTTATGGGAATGGCGTCTGGCACACGGCGTTGGGGAAACAGGGGAATTCAGTCTCTTTCCAGCATCAACAAGATGATTCAAATAACCTCAATGACTGCTTACTGTAATTTGTAAGCTGGTGACTACAGAGCTGCTGTCAGCATTTGAAGCTATCATGCCTTCACCGTCTTCCCAAAAACATTGCAAATCATGCACCTCATTCCCAGACTCAAATTATCATCAACCAATCATCGCCATCATGTACAACAACAACTACCACACTCACTGGACGTCATGCAAGTCGATCCAGCCACCGAGGCGGTGTCAGCACTGGACTGCTGCTGGCCCCAGCACGTGTAGCAGAACCATCTCATCCTGAAGCATGTCACAAGCCGGGGGAACCCATCACGAAAGAAGACAGTCCTGGGCTGTTTGAATCGTGTGACGTCCGTCCATTCAATGTATCTACCTGCTGGGAATAACGTCGCTGTGGTATTGCTTCCACATGGCCCCGCTAGCCTCGCCCTGGTTTGTGTCTACTAATACTACCGCATGCCCCTCCCTTTGCCCCCCCGATATGCTTGACGCCGTGAAGAGCGGTTCCGGACCCTGGGTATCATGAACCAAGTGTAATGAAAGGAGTGCCGAGGAGAAATGTCAAAAATTGTCCCGCACGCCAAAAACTCCGCCCTTAGAAACCAAACAAAATGTGCACGTTCTGATTTCCTCGAAATCCGAGAAGAGTCTTCAAAAAGTGAGAGACGGAAGAAGGGGCGCTTTGCCGTCAGTATGCCAAGCCCCCGTCGTGATGCGAGATTCGAGCTTCCTCTCATGCCGGGCCGCCACCTCGGCCCACGCCTCCACGGTTCGCTCCCACGGCTTGAAGTCGAACGTGCTCGTCCAGGTCAGCTTCGCCTTATCGCCGTCCTCGACCTTGTACTCGAGCTCATGCTTGCCGGCCCACATTAGAGGCCGCTGCTTGATGGTCAGGTGCTTCAGCTTGGGCATCGTGTGCGCCAGCCGGGCGGCAGCGAGGGACACGTTCTGGCGGAAGTCAACTAGCTCAGAGGACTCGTTGATGTTATCGCTCTGCTTGTGCCACTCGGTGTTGTACCAGATGGATCCATAAGAGATGTGCAGAGTCTCAAGGTGCCAGAACTCTGGGTAGTATGAGCGGTTCGCCAGGAACGGCTCGGTGTCTTCCGTACCCATGGGCCAGTGAGGGCGTAGGAATTCCCGGATCCGGACGACGTTGGTGATGTTGAGGTGCGTGAGGTGCTGAGCGGCTCGGCGAAGCTTCTCACAGAGCTTAGTACCGCTGTCGCCTTCAGCGAGTGTCTCGTGCGGGATCTGGCGCCACGATGATATCGTGTTGGACGCTATTGTGAGCGACTCGAGTGAGGTGGGCCACTTTGTCATGGAGCCGGCGAATTCTGGCCAGTGTTAGTGAGGGTCCCAAAAGGGCGACGAGGTCACGACGCACGGTTGAAGTGGATTTTACGGGTCTCCTTCTTTCGGTCCTTGGTGATGTCGAAGCATGCCTCCCGCAATCCGGGAAGCCTGGCGATGATGTCGGCGTGCGCGGCGGGCATCAGTGCGCGGTGGTTCTGAGGGCTCACGGTGAATGATCTTATCACCTTGACCTCGGGCAGGCGGTTGACCCGGTCAAATTCCTCGTCCTGGCCAACAAAGTCTATCCAGGAGTCTGCAAACCGCTTTTCGCCAATGTCTTTGATATTCCACCTACGCCGCTGCCAAAGCTCAAAGTTGGCGTTGCGGAGGTCGCTGGGTGAGGAGATGCTTAGTGTGAAATCGACGCCT
This sequence comes from Colletotrichum orchidophilum, assembly GCF_001831195.1. Lineage (NCBI taxonomy): Eukaryota > Fungi > Ascomycota > Sordariomycetes > Glomerellales > Glomerellaceae > Colletotrichum > Colletotrichum orchidophilum. The sequence continues at coordinate 174,671 of NW_019173038.1, forward strand.
CCGCGGTACGAGTCCTCGGGTGTCCAGGAACTCATGATGTCAAACAGACGGTAAAAGGCCAGAGTGAAGAAGGCGTTATTCTCGGCCTTGTCCTCCCAGGTCTCCTTCTTTTCGCAGGGATCATTGTCGTAGGTGGGCAGCTCAACGTGAAGATTAATCTGCTTGACGAGACGGCGACGAGAGCCGACCATGGAGGACTCAAAGTCGTCCAGGTTAGCCAGGGTGACTTTCAAGACGGAAAAGTTGAAACGCTCGACGATGGCCTGCCACTCCTTGCAGACCAAGGCGTAGTCAGCGAGTGAGTCGGACTCATCGCCGTAGCGCCAGTGATCGACGACATTCTCAACGACTGCTGCACGGAGTTCCGCGGGGAGCTGACAGAACCTATCCATGTTGCTCGCGGGCACCGATATTCTGTGAGAGGACATGGCGGAAGGTGAGGAAATAAAAGACTGCTTGCCCTGCAAAAGAGCGAGTGAGGTTACGGGATGAGACGGCACGACGTTGACTTGAGTTCGGCTGTAGCCCGCCAGTCCGCTGAGGCTGCAGTCGGTAACTGTCGGTCAGAGCAAGGTCAGGTAGGGCGTTGGGTAGGCGGGCGGGGAGGAGTGCACCTGATCAGAACGGGAAGGAGGGGACACAAGGGTACATTTCGAGTTGTGAGCGTTTGGCCAGGCAGGATGTACAGGACTTGTTACTCTGATGGACGAAACCTTGGAGTACCCGTCCGCTCGCTCGTTAGTGGTGATGTGGTGGTGGTGGTCAGGGAGCCGGTGCGGGGTGCCACGGTGCTTGTTGGAGATGGCGTGTGGCAGCAGGCAGATGGCGCCGGATGGCTTCCGTGATGAATCAGCCCACGAACGATTGTTCATTTGTCTCTTTGAGGTTGTCCTCTTTACACCGGTAAGGCCTTGCGTTTGTACGATGCCCCAAGCGAGGTTCATAGGCAAGGGAGAAGACAGACACACGAGACTGGGAAGCGGTGATCGAGGGGTACTTCCATCAAGGTACCTTACCTATGGTACCAGTATTGCTTCACTACCTAGTCACCAAGGTGTCTTATCGAAGCGTGTCCCGCTATCAGGTTGCCCGACCCCACTTTCTCTATCGATAACAAGTAATGAGAGGGATGGCGGCGTGGGACCGATAAGAGGTGGGCGGCATGGCGGGTGCAGTGGTTCCTCGAGACTCAGACTGCCGACTTCCCGGTCCTGTCCTGTCCTTCAGGTTCTTCAGGGTCCAGTCCCGTTCCCGCAGATTAAAGGGATGGGGACTGTCCAGTTTCGCCCTCTGTTCGGATGCTTTCATCGTCAAGCATAAATCAAACACGAGCCGATCTTCCATCCCCGACTTGCTCTCCCGCAGTCCCTCAGAATTTCTCAGATCTCAGCCTCCCGTCTCGTCGCAGGCCACTTCACCGCCAAGGCCTGGCCCCGGCCAGTGTTGTGGGCTGGAACCAGCCTGGTCTGGCACCCGATGGCACCGGGTTTCACTGCCTCTGGCCACTGACACGTCTGCCCCAACGACCTAGGGGCGGGGCCAGCCTCAGGCTTCAGACCTGGCGGGACCTCCAGATTCCAGTGGGGGACCTGACCTGTAAAGTGTTCCAGCGGGATCCTCTCTGAATCAGGGCTAGTGCGGGGTTGCTGCTGCGCCCACGGCTGGCATTTCTGGGCCTGTCATTGCTGCTATCGCCCGCCTTATTCTTGCCCCCCTTTCGTGGAGTGGTGAGCTGCTGGTGAGGTGCTAATTATATTGCCTGGTGGAGAGAAATTGGAGTTGGAACCCTGCCCAGGTGGTTCCTCCTCTCACGCCTTCACTGCTGAAAGCTCCGATGACGAAACGAGACCACGCCCAGTCTCCTTTCTTCTTTTCTTCACCTCGTCTGCCCCTTCTGCCGTTTGTCAAGTCCCCATCCGCTCAGACTTCTTCAACGACCATCGACCATCCCCTCCAATGCCATAGAGGAGCCTCGAGTAGCTGAACACCATGATTGAAGCGACGAATCCTCCCCTTGCCATGGCCGACAAGCCCAGCGGCCTCCAGGCTCTACGCGAGTCCAAACCGCCCGCTACAGACACCTTCACCTACCTGACCATCATCGGCGAGGTCCTTTCCCCCGAGATCCTGCCTGATCTCAACGAAATCCTCCAAGATGCCCAGCTCACCCAGGACATCGGATGGGACTTGGTCGAGATGCTCGTGCCCATTCAAGGGAGCGAGCAGTGCCTAGAGACCATCGCCCAGCTGGGCAACCCACGCGAGGTCATTCTCAAGGTCCTTGAGGTTTTGGAAAAGACCATCGACGAGGCTACCGATGAGGAAGACGATCCTGCGACGACGGCGACATTCGTTCACCTGGTTGGCATGTTGAGCATCCTGCACAAGCGGTTGAATGTGGCGCGCCCCTCCCGTTTCGTTCACACGACCCTGCAGAGTGTCTACCGCACCTACCATCCCCGCAATCCCGAAATGACGGCTGCAGTCATTGCCCTCGTCCGCTCCCTTTCTGGCGACAAGCGCCCGCCGCTCCCTACCCGTCAGTCCAGCAATAAGCTTGACACTCCCTTCACGAAGAGCGATCCCACAAAACACGCACCCGATCCCGAGGCCGCGCACAAGGAGCAGCTGGCGCCCAGAGACCCGGACACGACCAAGAGACTGCTCCAGTCCTTCATCACCTGCATCATCGAGGCCTACGTCAACTGTACGGGCATGGAATGGGCCTCTCGTCTGCTGGAATTCTACAACCCGGAGCGTGTCGTGATCCGCAAGAGCGTGTTGCGTGCCTTTAAGGAGGACACCGACCTTTTGGCGAGGGACGCTCTGGTTGGCCAATTAGTCGTATGTACATTCGTCTGATGTTGCTCGGACGGACGAACTTGCTAACAACTAACTCAGGCACTTGCAGGAGATCTCGGCTTAAACAGAGTGCATGCCCTTTCCGTCAGGGATATCTTTGAGGGCTCCATCCCCAACAGCCCGCTGGCGGTCGAGACTGATGACCTCAGCCCCGACGACATCAAGCTGTCCACCGGAGGTGTCTGGTGCCTGGTTGCATACTGGCTCTTTTCGGCAGAGGTGTTTGACGCGGACTACGAACAGGTCCAGATGACCATGTTCCCCGATCACGTCAAGCTTCTCCAAAACTTCTTTGGTGAAGACCCGCAGTCGCGCATCGTGGGCAACCCAGGCACCACCGAAGCTCTCATCGTGATGGGACTGTGGCTGGAGAACTACAAGCGCATCTCGCCATCAGACGGCGACTTCATGCCCTACCACCATCTCCTAACACTCGTGTCCGTATTTCATCCGTCACTCTCAGTCCGGAACGTTTCCACAACCCTCGCAGGCCTCGTCCTGCACGACGACCCCGACGACAGTGACCGGCTCAAGATTTTGGAGGATCTTCTCGAGAACTGCATATTTTCCGCACTGCAGGCTTCTGCAGTGACGTGGCTACGAGAGGAGTTGATTGTGGCTCAAAAACGCAAGCTCACAAACCGTTTCGCGACGACGGACGCAGTCGAGATGCTTCAGTACGTCCTGTTCCCCAACATGGCATTCCTCAAGGAGCAGTCCGTTCCCGAAATCTGGGAATACTGGGTGCAGAACTTCCCCTTCCACCTGCAGGTCGCCAACTTTGCCTACTTCCTCTTTGCCGGCACCAGCTTCCAGCACTTGGTGCCAGCCAGTATGCCCGGCGCCGTGGAGCAGCGCTACGTCGACCCCCTGCTGCACGCCGTCAAGACCTTGCAGACGGCCCTCGAGAAGAAGGAAGTAGACGACCAGGGTCAGGGAGAGGAGGTTAAGACGCAGCTCGACATTTTGACTATGCGGCTAAAGAGCCTGCCTCTGCAGTAAAAAGCTGTTGTACATTGGTCACTGGATATCATGGGTAGCCCCGGCGCGGGTAAGCCGAGATGCTCTGTGGTATGGGTTTTGCATTTCCGGGAGTAGGTTCATGGCGGAGGCTCTTATGAGTTACGAATTACCTTGGCTGCTGAGCAACGAGCAGCTGTATGAATTTAAAACAAATTTCTTCTCAACGTGCTGCTAGATTGGCGTGGTGGAGGTTTTTTTTTTTTTTGGGCGTCTCCCCGTCAGAAACTCAACTTCTAGGGCTGGGCCGCGGTGAATCCCGAAAGACCATTAGTCAAACACATCAAAATGCCATCTCGCTGTGGACTATCACGCGTGTCGTCTCATCGTCTGCGGATCCACGCGATGCTCAAATGGCATACGGAGACGACAGCGTCAGTGCGGAAGGGAACTGTCTAGAAACCCGTCACTCCCCCCCGAAAGCCGCATGGTTCTAAACGCCTGCTCTGACGAACCACGGTCAAATTCGACGCTCTGGTGATTGGGACGCTGCGAATTGCCGTCAGGTAGACGTGGACTGTGGCGAGTGACTCGTGGCTGTGCACCATTGATCTCGGTAGATGCTCGATTCATTGGACAAGAAGCAGTACATCCGAAGCACAAGTGTGGCGCTAGCATCTCTTGCCCAGATCCGGACGTCCAAATGTGCCTGTTTGAAGGGCGCAATGCCCAAGGGGCTCGAGCCCAATTAGGCTTCGTGTGGGAAACAGCTGGCAATCCTAAACCAGTCTCACCACTCAATCTCGGTTGGGGATTTGCATCTCTTCCGTCATTTTGTACCCGAGTTTCCATGTCTTACCGTGGATCGCAGCGTGATTGATTGACGAGAGAGCATGTGTTGTCAACGAGGTAACGTTAGTTGCCAGAAAAAAACCGGAGTGGAAGACGGGTCCCGGGGGAGAGTCTCCGGACGACCATTCGCAGATTGCCTTTGGCACGGGCCAGCCCGGCCCAGCCAATGTCATCCCGTCGCACAGACCAGGAGCTACCTCACCGGCAGGGGCGCACCCTTGCGGACAACGGGCTATCGCCCTCGGGAAGTGATGTCATCGGACCAGGGGGTTGGAATTTCCAGCTCAGATGCTTTGGAAACAGCAAAGCCAGACTAGTCGGTCCAGTGCGCAGGCGCCCTCCTACTCCTCCTCTCTCACAAGCTTGCTTTTCGCGTGAAACCTTGCGTCGGACAGATCCTCTGGTATTATTCCCGGAGCCAAACAGACCGGACCATGTCGGGTGTTTTTATGTTTCCGTCGCCTCCTTAGCTTGCCAAGGTCGAGGCCCTCCGTCCCCTCGTCGTTCCGGATGTCAACCTCTACGTGACAACCAGCCAAGGACGAGTGACGCGACTTCCAAACCCAGACTATCTTCGCGCCCTAAGACCTCTCTAGCCACGCTAATTTCAAACGTATCTCCCATGTCCACATTGGGATGCCAGCCCTGATCTAAACAAATATTCTCACCCACGAGCCCAGCTCCCATAACCCAACTCCCCTCCGCACCACCGTCATAGACGAAACTCAATTCCGGAGCAGACACGGCACACCAATCCGACGCCATCATGGCGCACGCAACCGCCGCGGCACAGCTGGCCTTGGGCACGGCGACTGAATCCGAAGCAACGGCGACCCCTCCTCCCGAGCAGCTTCACATTGACGAGATAGACCGCGATGGACGACACATTGGTGTGGTACGAGATGAGAACAGGAACATTGTCTACCCGTCCTATGTACCGCCTGAGATTGATTCGCCGAATGCTCGATCGCCGCAGTCAACGACGGCACCTACAGTTCCCGAATTACCACCGAAAGATGAGAGGGCCACGAAGACATCGTCGGAACCGACTGCCCCTGACCATCTCGAGGTGTCCGGCACGTCGAACCACCAGGAACGCCCTCCCATCGACAAGAAGTGGAGGACTGAGGCGCCTGGCCGCAAGGCCGGCTCGAGCAGCGCGGCAAAGCGTAACGTCCCCAAGCGATCCGGAACATCATACCTCGACAGAGCCCTTCTGGAGGCCGACAGAGGAAATTCGAGCTCCAGCGAATCCTCCGATGACGATGCTGAAGCTACCAGGACCCCGGCCGAAAAGAAGGCGGCAAACGACGGGGCCAACGCGAGACGGCAAAAAGAGATTGCTGAGAGCTACCGCCGATTCCACGTAGGCAACGACAATTACAACACCAAGGGCAAGGTGAAGAAGGACGGTCGTCTGCGTATCTCGGTCAAGGAAACGGCCAACACCGGCTACTTGGCCAAGGCCTTGGGCCACGCTGTCAAGAAAGTGGTGCCGGTGCCCGAAGGTGAGGAGCAGGGGGAGGATGGGCAGCGACCGCCCATGTCTCGCCTCTCCTCCGCGACCACGGCTACCGCCGATCGCGAACCGAAGCCGCGCTTGAACATCGTCATCATGGTCATTGGTTCCCGCGGTGACGCCCAGCCGTTCCTCAAAATTGGCAAGATTCTAAAGGAGGATTACGGCCACCGCGTGCGTATCGCAACGCACCCCGCCTTCCGCGAATTTATCGAGAAGGACTCTGGTTTGGAATTCTTTTCGGTCGGCGGTGACCCCTCAGAGTTGATGGCTTTCATGGTCAAGAACCCAGGCATGATTCCGACATTGGACGCCGTCAAGGCCGGAGACATTGGACGGCGACGATCGGCCATGGCGGAGATGTTTGACGGTTTCTGGAGAGCTTGCATCAACGCCACTGACGACGAGAAGGACGTCCACAACCTCAAGATGATGGGGGAGAAGGATCCCTTCATCGCCGACGCCATCATTGCCAACCCTCCTAGCTTTGCCCACGTCCACTGCGCCGAAGCTCTTGGCATCCCATTACATCTCATGTTTACGTTCCCCTACACCCCAACGCAGGCTTTCCCTCATCCCCTGGCCAGCATCAAGAAGTCGAACGTGGATCCCGGGTACACCAACTTCATCTCATATCCCCTGGTCGAGATGATGGTCTGGCAGGGGCTGGGCGATTTGGTCAATGACTTCCGTGTCAAGACCCTCGGGCTGGACGCTGTCTCGACACTTTGGGCCCCCGGCGCGACTTACCGCCTTCACGTGCCCTTCACCTACCTCTGGAGTCCAGGTCTCGTCCCCAAGCCCCAGGATTGGGGTGAAGAAATCGACGTCTCCGGGTTCGTCTTCCTCGACCTGGCTTCGACGTTTGACCCGCCCAGTGATTTGGAGAAATTTTTGGATGCTGGCGAACCGCCCATTTACATTGGTTTTGGCTCCATCGTCGTTGATGATGCGGACCGTTTCACTCAGATGATTTTCGAAGCCGTGCAACTCGCCGGAGTCCGCGCGCTGGTGTCCAAGGGTTGGGGCGGCCTGGGAGGTGACGAGATGGACGTCCCCGACAACATCTTCATGCTAGAGAACACGCCCCACGACTGGCTGTTCCCTCGAGTGAAAGCCTGTGTCATTCACGGCGGAGCTGGAACCACCGCCATCGCTCTCAAGTGCGGTCTGCCCACCATGATTGTACCCTTCTTTGGCGATCAGCATTTCTGGGGAAGCATCCTAGCAACTAGCAAAGCCGGGCCCGAGGCCGTGCCCTACAAGCAATTAGACGTCGAGAAGCTCGCCGAGGGTATCAAGTACTGCCTTACGGACGAGGCGAAAGAAGCGGCCGCCAAAGTCGCCAAAAACATTGAACTAGAAGGTGACGGCGCCAAGAACGCTGTGCGGTCGTTCCACCACCACCTGACGCTGGGAGGTATAAACTCGATGCGCTGCTCCATCCTGCGGGACCGCCCAGCTGTCTGGACTCTGAAGAACACCAATGTCAAGCTCAGCGCGCTCGCCGCGGACATAATTGTCGAGGAAGGACAGCTTTCGTGGAAGAGGCTCAGGCTGTTGCGGCACACTGAGTGGAACGACTTTGAGGGCCCTGGAGAGCCTGTGACTGGTATCGCGGGCTCGCTCGCCGGTACGATGGGCAATGTTTTTGGTGGGATTGGGAGTGTTCCATACAGACTTGCCAAGACGTCACACAAGCGAAAGGAGAAGAAGGACAAGAAGAGGAAGTTGAGGGCCCTCCGAGATAAGCGGACGACTGCCAAGGAACGGAAGAACCCGGCCAACGGCGAGACCAGTCCTGCTCTTCAACCGCAGGAGGGAGACGATCATAAAGCAAAGGAGGGAGACAGCAAGAAGCAGGGCCAGGAAGAGCGACCACAAGCAAATGGCAATTCTTCTTCTGCAAGACCAGGTGCGCAGGAACGGCGCGACACAATGTCGTCAGTCGACACCGGAACCACCGTTGACGACGCCGTCGGAGACTACGCCAACGAAGTCAGCGAGGGCGTGGGCAAATCGGCGCAAGCCTTGGCGAGGGCGCCGGTAGACCTGTCTATGGCCATCGCCCAAGGATTCCACAACGCACCTCGACTATACGGTGACGATACTGTCCGACGTCCTCCACGTGTCACTGGCATTAGCTCCGGACTCAAGGCGGCCGGCAAGGAATTCGCATACGGCATCTACGACGGCACGACCGGCCTCGTTCGCTTGCCAGTCAGGGGCGCCAAGAAGGAGGGAGTCAAGGGTTTTGTCAAAGGGACAGGCATGGGTCTCACGGGCTTCGTGCTCAAGGATCTCAGCGCCATTATCAGTCCTTTTGGCTACACTCTCAAGGGCATTGCCAAGCAAGTCGAACGGAAGAAGCAGCCCGATCGCGTTGTCCGTCGAGCTCGCCTCGTACAGGGTCAACGCGAGAGGCGGCAACAGCCCAGCGAATCCAAGAAGCAAGTTGACAAGGACGTCATTACCGGCTGGTACACGATCCGCGAACTCCTCGAGACTCTCGAGGCTGAGAAGAAACAAGGCATCAAGAGGGTGTTCTCGCATCAGAAGCAGCGCGTCAACCACGCCGCCTTTGAGAGTGTCGACATTGCCGACCGCACCCTCCAGGCGATCAAGAGGGGCGAGGATATGAGCACCGTCGTCGGCACGGAAAAGGAGCTTCGCAAGGCGGACGAGAAGCTCAAGAGTCCTGCGGCGAGGCATAGTGTCGATACAAGACGGTCGACCGACACCGCGCGGGCGCGCAAGTCTGCTGAGGATCAGGAAAATGCGGAAGGCTCGGACAGGAACTCATCTAAAAGGAGAGATGATATCGCGGAGAATGAGGAAGGGGAAGCACGAGCCGAGGCGGCAGATCGCGCCGATGCGAGAGACAAAGCTATCCCCAACGACAGATCTGAGACACCACACAAGGCAGAGGTTAGTTCTGGGTCTAAAGACGGAGCCCATGCCAATGGCACAGTTGGGGGGGAGGACGCACATCGTCGGCCCGGCGTTGATCGCGCGAGTTCGGCCCAGGTTTAGGAGTTTTGGAGGCTATCGTCTGCACGGTGTATCCTTTGTTTTTCATGCGGGTGGAGAGAATCCAGACCAGAAACCCCATCGCCCAGGCATGTTCGGCACATTTGTTGTTCGGCGTTTGGGACATTTTAGATGCTTTTGACTTATACCCCGCCCCTTTTCTTGACACTGCTGTTCAGGAGTAGCGAATAGCTTTATAATCAAATTAATATCCAAGGGACTATTCTAATGTGCTAGCAGTGGGAATTTCTATCTGTGGCATCAACGGACCAGCCTGGCGTTGCCGTTGTAGTTTGGCAGGTTGTGTTCTGGAGAAATAACTCGGGGGAGGATGAGGATGAGGCTGACGATGGGAGGTAGGATGAGGACGGAATAAAGGCGGGAGCATTCCCTCTTTGTGATCTCACTGACAGTACCTAAGATAATTGAGACTGGAAGAAGACCTCACAACTTCCCTCCCCACGTGGCCAGTCACTGTCACCAAATCTTCCGGGCATCTACCCTTTTTGCTCGCCTTCTCGGCGGGCTCCAAACTGAACAAATACAACACCATGACCGCATCCGAGGAGACCCATTGTGGAACTGCCACTCAATGGTAAATTAAACAAGAACTGAGCCCTCTTTGATGTCTGTGGATAGACGCTTGAATTAATGAATGACCCGCTGTCGGCAAAAGGACCAGGCCAGGATGACAACAGGAGTCAATCAACGGACACGCTGTCCTTCTCATTCAACCTGATGACCGACAAGAATACAAGCGTTATACAAGGGGTCATTTTGCTTTTCTTGCATTGGGAGATAGGTTGATGGCCGAGCGGTCTTGGCTTCGAACTCTCTTTCCCCGGTATTAATGGAGCGGCCTGGCCTTATTGTCCAGTGACTTTGAAGTGGACCACAGGGACCGGAGGACCGTCATCCAAGGTATTCACATAGCTTCCAAGATGGCGCACGAGTACAGGAAACCTGGAAGGATGCAACCATTGGGGAGGTGCCCTTACGATCTCATGGGTGGTTCCTACCTCACATGCTGGACATCTTCGATAAGAATATGCTCAGAAGAATTGTAGCATGGTCGAGCATCGCCATGAACATCACCTTTGACATAGTGAAGAATATGTCACGAGTTAGAGCACACAGCAATGGGCATGTGAAGTAAGTAGAAAGTGGCTTGTATTAATCGAAAGCAAAATGGTCAAGTCTAGCTAGATACTGCGTGAAAGTAAGGGACACATGAGAAAGCACGTGACAGACAACTTCGTCTGTCCTGATACTAGGCCACATTTCGTGACAGAATACGCATGCAGTCTAAGGTAGTGACGTTAAGATGAACCAACCCCTTAAACATGATCTGGTGGAGAAAACAAATTTATAGAAGAAAAAAGCAGGACCAGAACGACGATCCTCGTCAGTCACATGCGGCTGCCTCCCAAGGAACAATGACGTAATAAAAAAGTTGGGGATTGGTTGCACCACAGGGGTATCCATGCATGTTAACGTTGCCGATCAGGCAGGTGGAACACGTTTTAACGGCCGGAGCGGCGGAGACTGGCTGGGTCATAGCGACGACTGCCGCTGGAGGATCATTACGGTACCGCTAGGACCCAAGCTTCCGGGTCGGAGACATGAGGTATCTCTGACCCAGTTTACCGGGCTTGCTACGGACGCGCCCTTTGTGCACTCGTCAGCCAACTCCATAGTGTGCCTTGCTTCCATTCGCTTGTCTACCTACCTACCTAGGGAACTCAAGTAGACGGCATCACTTTCTTTAAAAAAAAAAAAAAAAAACAGGTGCGACCCAAAAATACAACCCCCCCCCCACCCGTTTCGCCCCCCTGCCACAAAAAAAAAAAAAAAAACACACCTTGTGCTCACTCCCCCCTCCCCCCCCCCCCCCCCACCCCTCCTCCTCTCCTCTCCTTCCTCCACCAACACCCCCCCCCCCCCCCCCCGCCCCGGGGGCAAAAGCAAAAAAAAAAAAAAAAAAAAAGGGAATTGGGAAGGAAGTCGGCTTCCCTCAAAAACTAAGGTAGGTCATACCTTCCTCGCCTTTGGCGACAACTTCCTTAGGTCCTTGCGCTGTCGTCCTCCTTCCACCCACCTGCCTCTGGCCTCCCTACCTTTTTTCTTTTCTCACCCTTAGTCTGCCACAGATCTCGACCTCGACACACACAACGCTTCCAAGCAGAAGCGCGACAAGAAAAAGGCCAAGGTTCTCGCAGTTTCATAAAACAACAACACTTATTCCGCTTTTCTTCTTCATTACCAAAATTCATTCTCCTCCTCGTCCACCTCTCATCATAACCAAGATGACTGGTGGCAATCCCAACAACAACGCTCCCGAGGGCGACAAGTCTACCGCGCCCAAGGGCAAGGAGACCGTCAAGGCCGAGAACGAGAGCCTCGTGCCCGTGGGTTACGCCGCCCCGGGCGCAAGACCATTCAACGCCATGGGCGATATCATCCACGCGCCCGGTAATGAGCATCTTCTCGGTACTCGGCAGGCCGAAGCTGCCAGCAATCGGGCTTCTGGAAATGACAGTGGCAATCCCTTTGCCAACCCCAGAGACCGCCAAGGCCACAACCCGCTCGGCCCCAACATACAGTTGAGCAGCGCTGGGGGCATCCGCAAAGGCGGTCCCATCCGCAAGACCATCTACACGGATATCGGTGCCACGATGAAGAATGGTCGCTTGGAAATGACAGTCCCAGAGAAGTATCAAAAGTCTTTGGAATACGAAAAGCAGGGTCTTACCGCGCAGCAGCGGATGCCAACCACCGGGGACCCCTTCCAGATCCATGTCGGCACGAACGCCACCGCCCATGGCTACACTTATGGTCGGAAGATGGAGAACCCCGAAAGTGAGTGTACCATGCTCGTATTTGACGAGCGTCCTCTTTCCCTCAAGCTCATGGGTTCGAGGAGAAAGGTCCCGCTGCGTGGTCCCTCTTACGTACGACAGCAAGCGCCCCTCGTTCCCAACAGTGGGGCCATGATCGTGGACGAGCAGCAGCCCACGATGCAGCAACAGCAGCAGCAGCCCGCGATGCAGCCACTGCAGGGCCAGCAGGGGCAGATTGATCAGCTCCAACAGCAAATGGTCCAGATGATGCAGCAGCAGCAACAGCAGTTCCAGCAGCTGCAACTCTAGCTCCAACAGACCCAACAGAAGCACACCGAGCAGCAGCAGCAGATCGAGAATCAGCTCAAGGATGAGCAAAAGAAGAACAAGATGTACGAGCTGCAGATGAATCCCGTGGTCGATCGCTGCGAGAACTGCAACAGAACCGACCACATCTTGGCGTTTTGCGCAGGCCCGCTCAAGGACCGCGGTGACTTATACGGCTGTCCCAAGTGCTCAACAACCACCCACACATATGATCAGTGTTGTCAGTCGCGAGCCCAGAGAGGTGAGGCGCCTTCTTTGGATGAGTATTTCCAGTTGCTGGTCGTGAATCGTCGAGGTTTGGCCCAAATCCGCACAAACATTGACATCTTCATTCTCGCTTTGGGTTTTGTCGACCAGAACGAGAGTTTTGCGAGGAAGCAAGCCTACCCCTTGTCGCTGAGTATGAGCAAGGCCCTGGCGCACCATAAGGCCTCACAGCTGCACTCCGACAATGCTCCGAACCTCGCCTATGGCCAGGACGGCAAATGTACATCCATCTGGGAAGACATCAGAACCCGCAACCTGCAGAACATCGCCAAGAACGTTACGTTCAATATTCCCGAGAACGTGACTCCTCACTATGCCAAGACGAGCCTTTTTGAAGAGAATTTCGTCTCCGATGACAACCTCCGCCGTGGCCTCGACATGCAGAACTCTACGAACGAGTTAGAGAGGGCGGTGATTGGAAACACCCGCAACGACCTTCACAGCGGCGAAGCCGATCGAAAGAGAATCCAGTGGGCTGTTCAACGCGTCTCCACCAAGTACATCCCGGAGTTCACCAAGATTGATTTCAAGTGGGGTACTCAGCTACTTCTCGCGTTTACGCTGTATGAGCCCGAGGGTGCTAAATATGCTGAGGGGTTCTTGAAAGCTGCCATCCGGGAGAAGCATGCGATCGATGCTGCTACGGGTGCCACAGCTTAACGGTCTACAATCAAGTCTCTTGCTAAAAGTCACCAGTCAGCGCCTGCATTCGATCCTTGAAGGCGAGTGAGGACGCTTTGTTTTGGAGACCCGCCAAGTTTTCGAATAAGCTTATATCGCTCCAGGTCATGTGATCAATTTTCGAGGGCGTCCTATTTGTGGTGGTTGTTTTGGCAAGGTCGGGAACCAGACGAGAATGGTGTTGAGAAGGCAGGTTACGATACGGCTAATGTTAGAGGTCCTAACACAATGCAACGTATCAGCTGCGACCGTCACAGCTTTTTCGAGCGTCTCTTTTGAATTTGAGGCAATGAACTTGGCGTGATGAGAAAAGCCTTTTGAAAATTCGTATGGCTGACGCGACATTGTAGGAGTCCAGGTCGCGACACCAGCGAGATCCTCCGTCATTACCGCGAGACCATATATCATCAGTTGAAGTTCTATCAAGATTCTTGCGCCGCGGATTCTGGAGGAGTTGGTGTAACGAATAGCAGGCGTATACTTCATGCCAAGAGTGTCGACCGAGTCGTATCTAGTGCATCCCTCTCTGACGGGTCCCCATGTTGTCCTCTTCGTCCCGCAGAAATCTTATCGTGGTCTTGCATCCTTTCCTTGGTGCTCGCAATTAGAGTCGTCACCCACCTTTTCGTTGATTGTCTGGCTATGATGGCAATTCGCGATCCGCATGTCGTTGTGGTTACGTGGTCTTCCTCAATCCATCACATAGTCGCAAATCTTACAGTAACCTTCCTCCCGTTGAGCGAATCCCTTTATTTTGATTTCCATGGATCCTTTGATAATATATTCCTCTCTTCTTATACGCCCTTGTTGTACCTGACCTTGAATTATGATTTGACTTTCAAAATTTGATCTTGGAGTCGGTCGGGGGCCGTGGGGATAGGATCCTCGTGACTAGCAACATCAGCTCGTCTACGACTGATGCAAAGGGTTAGAGACTTTTAGAAATGATTAGGATGAGATAGACCAGCAAGTACGGTGTTTGCATCAGTCTGCCATTGTGCCTTGAATGACGAAGTTGGAACGATTTGAATGGCAAAATTGCTGGAGATGGACGTCATGGTGAATATGACGAGAAAGGATACGGAGATGAGTGCTTGGATATAAGGACCTGCATTGATCTGTGGAAACAGGCATCCACGAGGCGGCAGGCCACTCAGCACAGCTCCTTGACACCCGGCAGAAAAAAGAAAAAGCGCACATCTTACACCGAGCACGAACAACATGAGTCGGTGCCAGAATTGTGAAGGGGGTGACACCGAGACCCTGAAAAATCATTCATAGCAATTTGGCGGACCATTTGCGAACCACTGCCCAAGGCAACCAGGAGGCTCAAAAATTGGCGGACCATTTGCGAACCACTGCCCAAGGCAACCAGGAGGCTCAAAAATTGGCGGTGGGGCCTGTTGCGTCGCATGCAGCCCATGAAGGTCGCATAGACATGAGAGAGGGGGGGGAGGGGCCAATACAGAGCGAGGAGGCTGAGAGGAGGAGGAGGGGGAGGGGGAGGAGGAGGAGGAGGAGGATGACAAAGATCTTCTGCGTGATGTATCTCTTCTGGGCCTATAAACTCTCAAGGGGCTTCCCCGCGGCGCGGGAACCAACACCTGGTGATGAAGACAATTAGAATGAAGCAGAGATTTTGCGAAGACTGAAAAACACCATCATTTAGCTTGCCAGCAGTCAGGCAACCTTTGCAAAAAAGCTCGCGCTGCGTTCCTCGCACAGCCTTTCCTCGAAGTCGCCAGCGGTTCCTTACCAACGCAGTAAAATTGGCTTCTGTTTTCCCATAAGGCTCTTCCAATGCCATCTCCGATTGCCGCGATCCCAGATCGTAATCAGAGTCTGTTCATGAGACCATCTTGGACACAGCGCGATAATCAAGTGTACACTGTGAAGTGATGTTGACGGCTGGAGCGCCTCTTCGACGTACACAAAATTTCATGACTTGCATGGCGGCATCGTAGTGACATGGTCCTGAGGAAAAAAATGCTCGCAAGACCCGTCCGAAGTCGTTAACTGATGACAGCTACAAACGCCGACCGCTGGGTCCCTTTTGCAGGCCATGACACTACGACAGGCCGCAGTAGGCGGATTGGCATACACATTTTGCCAGGTGAATGATGTTGAAGACGTTCACGTTATAGATTTCCATGTTCCATTCGGCGGCTGTGTTGCTGGCCGGATCAATTTCCATATCTCGGTTCGACAAGATGGCAGCAAGCTGTCCAGTCGTACAGATGTTCCAACTTCCGTGATGCTCCCGACATGAGACGTCCACCCCTTCGTTGACCTATGAGAATCCTTCAGGCTTTAATTCTGCGAGGCTAAACTCTCATGGAATCTGCTTGAACTAGCAAGTGTCCAAGTTTTTTTCGTGCACAATCGGATCAGGTAAACGGTGACGCATGCGCTTGACGAGACATTTGGCGTTCAATCCAGGGGGGCAGAAGTTTGACCCTGAAAGATGTTTACTGATTTCGCCACAGGTCCGCGCACCAAATTGAGCCTCATGCCGAGTAAGGCAACCACGGGTACCGCAGTCCGCATGTTCTCTTGCACCAGAAATCATGGACACACCATTTCATTCCATATTTCATATATCAGCCAGCTTCCCCCACCAAAAGCTAATGATGATAACTTTGTGGCCAGAGGCAAATTCCGGGCATCATATGCCGATTTCGCAGGTGATTGAAGAACGAATTCTGCAGCGCCTCACATTTTCCTCACTGCACCCTATTCAATTTTTATTCTCATATATTGTTGGACTTTCACTGGCCAATCGTGGCCTTTGCATCTCCCTCCTATCCGCCAATTCGATCTTTGTCTCTACGACCACCTATTACCGAGTCCTTGTTTTTTTCCGGCGGAGGAAAACCCCCAACCGTCAGCATTATCCGAGTATCACAATGAGTCAAGGAGAATTTATGCCTCGAATGATTGACTTCGCAATGGCTACGGTAGAGGAATCGCCGTTGATGGCCGCTGCCAACTGCGAGTTCTTCCAATGCGTGACACTTGGCTGCACCTCTAAGCCCTTTCCAACAAAAGCCAACCTAAGCCGGCATGTGAGAGCTGTGCACGGTCCACTAGTCAAAATGCGTTGCGGAAAGCCTCTGCGCAGTCATTCTTGCAACATTAGACGGCACGAGCAAAGATGTCTTGCGTGTCTCCGAGTGCCTGACGCTGATGCGGGGAAATTTCAGATGACTAAGCCCCGTCGTTCCAAACGTCTTAGTCAGGTTCAGAATGTGCGACAAGTCACCACAGCCACCACAGCCAACAGAATCCCAGCCCAGAACGAGCAATCGGGTTGTGTCACCCCTAACGACCTCTACCATCAAGCTACTGATAACGGCACGCGAGATACTTCCTACGATAACAACATCTCCACACCATTCCTAGACCCGATGCTGGACACGATTTACGCGTATCCAGGCGAATTGTGAGTATTCCTGAGCATTTCCAGCGATGATGTTGTTTTAACGGGGTAATAGTCCAGGCGATGATTTGGATGATTTCACCTCGGATGGTCCAATCACTTGGGACGAAGTATCCGTGGGTCCCATTGCTAACCGACGCTGGTACCGAAGCGCCAATCGTTAATGCGGTGCAGATCTCCCCACAGCATCCCGGCGCTACAAGTCTCCACTAGCATGAATCATCTAGGTTGCCTTGTCCATCAAAGCAACCATTTTTTGACGACACAGATTGAACGTCAGTGTTATTAGGAGGGTCTTTGTATTACATCGGTGAATGGCTCCATTGGGAATGGCTGGCGGCCGCCTGGATCCAAGCCACGTGGAGGATGTGGGTGTGAATAAGCGACGTAAGGCGACCAACGCATTCGGATATATAATTATGTGCTGCAGCCGCTCGCCTGGATTAAACGACAACCCGCATTCTGTACATTACGATACCCCACAAAGAAAACGCATTCTTTACTCTTGCGACGTACCGATGACCAGAAAGAAATTGCGGCTTCATCTGATCAAGTCTTCGAGCCTGCAGCGATGCCTCAAGCAGTCTGCCACTCAGTCTATCTCCCAAATCAAAACTGTGATGCTTTAGGTTGACGATGATTGATGCGACAGGTATCCACTTACGATTTGCAACGACCGAGACCTCGGATTCCAGAGTCAATAGCTTTAGACTATGATCTTCGGAACGAACAGACCTGTTTATTAGGTATCTTCGAATACTGCCGAAGGGAACAGCCGAACTCGAGCTGAAAGGCGCCACTGATGATGCAATAGCCTAGTACTCTTGAAGCGGGTGGCAGTACGGGCATTCTCGCTCTCATCTTTCAGGATGAATATGAGAGCGTTGACCAATCTTCTGGGCACTCACAATTGACGGCATCGTTGCGGATATAGCACGGAAGCCGCTCTATCGGATTCGCAACGTCTACACGGACATGGTCTCGAAGCCGATGCAATTAGGCGCACCGAATTTATATGGGCATTGCGAGCGAGGTGCGGGGCGCTCAGTGCCTGGTGACATTGATCGATCTCTCTTTTATCTCTCTGGTCTTTTTCATACTTCGAGGTCTCCGCGCGGTCTCTGCACTGTGGAAGTGCAGCATCTTGTGAATGCGGCCGAGACGTATCATCGCTGGAATTTGTTTCCTTGTCGGCTCAACGCCTGGCTTTAGCAGCTGGGCCTCTCGGTCTTCGAAGTGAGACCGTGAGAATTGCTCTGCGGCTAAGGCCGCTATGGTCAAGTCTCCGACCTCGGAATGGTAGCAGACCGATTCGATCTGACATACTATCAGCTCCCTGTTGAGCCGGGTAGCAAGTGTCTCAATGACCAAGAACTTTTTCGATGCCAAGGAACGAAGCTCCAAATTCTCAGTCAAGTGTCGCACTCGGTCATCCATCTTGAACAGCAACTACTCCATAGTCTTGGTAGCTCTTTTTTTCTCTGTATCTATAATGAAAGCGGTTAGTAAAGCTGTCGCTTCATTGGATGCCTCGAGACCAAGGGCGGCAGCCGTTTTTCGACCTGACATGGCGAATGTGACACATATCTCGAGCAGACAGGTGTTGTCCCAGAAAATAGTGATCGACACACGCTGGCGTATCTCGTGCATAAAACCGGAAGACCATCTCAATGAATGGCGTGAATGTGTAGTTGTGTTATCGTGGTAGCGCAAGCCATTGGCATCCGTGAACAGCTCATTCGGACACGTGTGAAGAGTGCCGGGAGTTTACGAGCCACATAAAATTTATGTATTCTTAACACACTAATTGGGAGTACCTCTATCAGGTGGCAGTTTACGCGTATCCCGGGTCCCAATGACGCGGTAGAAGATCCATTTGATGGCTCGAGGATTCATTCGAGGATTTTTTTGTACCAACACACGAGATTCAGATGAGTAGGCACCCGGAATATTGTTCCTATTGCTGCCGCTTAGATTCGTGTGATAGAGACGCTTTCCACAGTAATTATCTCCGTTGTATCAGTCGAGCACATACAGCTGTACTGGACCGATGGTGCTGATGTTCTGCCTACGGCCTATCTACTACCATTCCTCGACACAGGAGCAGAGGAGCACAGTTATCACATCCTCCGATGTCATAGCCGAGCTCTAGTACGCTTCCGACGAATGAGATAAAAGTCTCGCAGTGAGCATCGGTCCGAAGCCCAAGGCCAGAGTCCTGAATTAGCTGATACTCCTTGTTACATCCAAATCACTCGACAACACGTATGCAGCCGAAGCCGAAACGGAAACACCCACCTGGAAGTAAAAAGGCAGACACCGCAGTCAAGACGGCCTCAGAAGCGGTAAAGTTGGTGGTATTCATCATATGTCACTCTAGTTACTCGAGGGTTCAGCGAGGTCCCGGTGATAGAGACTAGAACTGGAATTTGGATGGGTTCAACACTCAAGTTGTTGTCAACGATACATAGTTCATACAGGGAGCACTTTGAAGTAGTCGTCGACAGCTCTGTGTCCTCTCGCTTCTGCAACGGTAGATAAGATAGGGAATGATGATTACTGTAGGACCGACAGATGAGTCCGAGTGAGTGACGATAGTGGCAGCATGCGATGTCACATAGGGTGTGCCATTCCATCCCCTCGGTGGTCCTGAGCTCTGACAGGGTTTATCCAACAAAGGGGGTCTCCCCAAATGAGCAATGTTGCCCTCACCCATTCTGCCGCCACATATTGATCCCAAAGACCAAAATTTCCTCCTGTTTCGCCGCTGCTTTCCTACAGGAGATCATCACCCGCGAGAAACCCAAACACGTTGGGGCGCTACCCGATCGCTACGGCAATAGCGTTGAGCCCGCCCGTAGTAATCAGATGCGTCGCAGTCGCATCCATCCCCCCCTGTTATACCGGGTGGACCACGCATGATACAGAATAAACCATGGTCTAGAAGATGCGTAGAGGGTTGAACCTGGGCACTATTACCTCTGCTTGACCTCCTATCTTGGTCATGGCCGCTGTTGAAGGGGCTCTTGGGGGGCTACCGCTGGCATGCAGAGGCAGTACGTTAACCATCCCTTCACCCCGCCGAAGTGGAGGTCTGATGGACGCATTTTCGAAGAAATTGTAGCTTCCTACCCTCGAGACGCTGTCGAGTCCATCATTTCTACTATTATATGTGGCTAAGGTATGTCGACGTGCTGGGAATATCAGGAGAAGGTACCTTGGGCAGTATCTTCAGCAGAGTAGTCGGCGTGAGAGACATGCTCCACATGCGAAATAGTTCCGTCAGATCCCACAGATCCGCATTCTCTAATTCACCTTTTGTACCTGAAACCACCACCTTAGACAGAAACATCCAACCACGTAAAGCTGTACTGTAAAACGCAGTGTGATGCATTCTTCCATGTCCACACGTTTCTTTGCGTCTGCCGGCTGCCTCCAAACAGTCTAGTCAGCCTCCTGACCGTCACCCGAAAGTGATGTGCAGTCCCCAACCAACTAGACATAACTCCCGATTTGGCGATGCCTTCCCCACAGTAAACCGCATGTGTTCTGGTGACAACGGCAGCGTGCGCGATATAAATGGGATGAGGTTCAATTAAGCTCGCTTCATTCGCCGCAGACACTTAGTCGTTCATAAGGGTGAGGGGCCCCGTTCGGTAGCGATGCCACCGGATCCGGGTCGTTCGGATGGTGTGTCAATAGCTGCCCACGAGCTAACTAAGCCTGATCCTAGACAAGGAAGCCCCACACTAAAAGGTGCTGAGACCGTCACATCTTTGGTTGGTTTACAGAGTAAAGAAGAAGAAGAGGCCCAGGTAAGCGTTGAGTTTCCACTTTATGAACACCCCCCGACTGATCGGATCAGCTGCCTCGCCGTTGGTGACGGATGAGGGAGTCCGTTTGCCAGGGTTGGGACGGAGAACACCTACTCCGTATCCTTGGAGGATTTGGAAGCCGTTTGGCGGTTTTTCTTTCTCTGCCGTGAGGTCAACCCACCTGTGAACGACGACAACTATCCTGAACGACGGATTTACGGTCATTTCCATCCCAGCTACCGCACACATGACAACCTGGAAGGCCAAGGAGCAGAGAGTCCACATTTGCGCTGCGGCACCGTTGCCTAGAAAGCAATGGAATGAGCTCGCATTCGCGGCCGCACCCATGTTAGCTGCAGGATGACTTCCCTCCCACAAATCAATTTTCAGAAAATCAAAAAGGCAGGGGCCTCTCCATGCCGCGTCGCCTCCGAGCCAATCGAAATGAGTGAGGGAGCCGATCCTGCGACGCAGGAACTGCAATTCGGGCTCGACAGCGGGCACCGCATCAGGAATCACTACCTGCCGCATGCCAGTATCGCAGGAGACCACCAAATGCGAGTTGACAAAGGTTGAATGGTGCCGCGCATCCGGCGAACTATGGCACGGCGTATGGTTGAGAACCCCCCCGGCTCCTATCATAGTACCTATCCAACAACCTGATAGGACTGGGCGATTCTGCTCATCCTGTGGCAATGCCCTCGCGAGCACGAAGCTTTCCGATAGATTCCAGACCATTCTTTGCGAGTTCACATCTCCTGTTTCGATCCCATCATGATCTGGCGGTTCTGGCTTCTTTTCAATTACGCTCTTGTTCACGTCAAGCCGTGTTTACAAGTATGACCTCTTCGTGCGAACATGATTCACCAACACCTACGAACGCAGAGATCTTGGAAGCGCAGGGGTCCCGGCAGACAACCACGCCCACACGACATAGTAGTGTCTGCAATTTCCGCTTTGAGCAGGGAAAGAATCGTTAGGAGGACGATGTGGGACAGTGTAGGATAAAAAAGAAAACTGAATCCTTAGTCGCAGCATGGTGACTTCGCGCGATGCTGGCCGGGGCGATGCTGGCCGGGGACCTTGTCATTGCGTATTCGAACAACGACTCTCCACAGCAACCAGATCCCACTTTGAATTCAGACTAGGTCTGAGCTCGGTCTTCTTGCGGGCGTAGAAAACTATGTATATAAATGAGCAGACCCCTTCGTCTGAAGTTAGTTGAAATTCTTTCATTGACGCTCAGCATCCTCACACTGCCCATATCGGTCCGCTCTGAAGTACTCTTTTACTCCTCCACGTCTACCAACTGCTTTCTAAGCCAAAAATGACTCTCCAGAGCCCCAAAGACTGCCCCAAGGACAAATGCGACTGGCAGCCCAGCGCAGGCTGCGACCTTTTTCGGCATATCAACGACAATCACGGACGGGCAGTGCGGATGCCATGCGGAAGATACACAATTTGCACCTATCATCACTTTCGAAAGCACAAAGACTCCTGTGACGACTGCAAAAATGGAAGAACGGCTGAGGAGAACCCTATGCCTTCCGTCGAAAGCGATGATAGTGCCGATGCCGAGGGCACTCCCGAACGCACTCCCGAACGCACTCCCGAACGCACTCCCGAAGGCGACCTTCGAGCCCGATCCGTCCATCACGGCGGGATCGTTCTTCATGGTCCAAACTATGGCAACATCTATCAGAATTTCGAATGCAGTTCGTCGGCCTGCTCCCGCAGCCCCTCGAACTAAGTCATTCTTGGTTCTGACAACAATGTCGAGCACGGCGCTGCTGGAAGCAGATTCACTGGCAAAAACGTACGATATTAGAGGATTGGCTTTTCATGGGATTTTGGTCAAAAATGGGGTGGAAAAGTAAGTCTTCAAATTGGTTAGGAGGATAGGGAAACGGAGCTCGGGTTGTAATGGCAGCGATGGAGTTCTTGGGATCGGATTCCCAGTTTGCTCTTCTTTACTGTGTAGGTATGGAGGATTTATCGTAGATTAGAATAGAAGTTTTCAAAACGCCACCTTCCGCAGGGCTAGTGTCACTGCCCATTTCTCCAGCAACTGGAATCTCCTTCCTGTGCCCAGATGACAAGTCTAACCCTCCTGACCTACCTTATCCCTGGTCAGTACATCGATTGAGGAGATGACGAGCAAGCTTGGCAGCACGTCAATACTCTAGATAATATGATATTCAATCCCTTTTTTCCCCCCTTTTGAGACAAGATTGGGATAGCTGACTTAGCTTTGAGATTCTGTGTGGGAAGATAGGGTAACGTGGCTATCGAGTCTGCATGTGGTGGACGAGAAGAGAACGCGCGAGACAGGGCAGAAGACTCGCCAAAATCTGCAAGATTTGAAACCAAAAACATGACAACGTCCATGCGTTGAGCCATTCCTACAGGTCAATATTGCAAAGTCTTCTTGCCCAGGCCTAGGTTGGCCTTCGGGTAGCTGACCCGGTCTGGCCCCGAGGGGGAAACCGACCCACCCTCCACAAGGATTAGGGGAGGCACTCATCTTATTAATTGCATGAAATGAATACTCTCGAGACTAGTAGCGGTTGCATTTTGTCGCCTTGTTCAAATGCTGGGGTGAGCAAGAGTTTTCCGCCTCTTATGGGGTAGTACCAGATGGGTCTGCCCGGCCATGACTGACGGTTCCGTCGTCTGTTGCCAGAGTCACCACACGAATTAGATACACAAACATGACAGAATCTCCATATAAAATGGAGATTCGTATGGTTACTACTGACCCTGGAGGTGCGGTCACTACCATGGGGTTTCGCGTACACACTGACGTTCGCATTGCTTCTGCCACTATCACCTCGAATCTTGAGCGAGGATATGATGGGTGGGGCTTCATGAGTTTTGAGTAAAAGAAGCAAAGAGAAGATTTAATTTCTCAGTGAAGAGGCCGACTCTTCGACTCTTACTCAGGAGGCCGGGTGCCAACGAAGGATAAGGGGACCCGCTGGAGACTATGGACGTGAACGCGGTCGGGAAATAGATCAAGTATTTGGACACAGTTGTTCAGGTAAGTGAAAGCCTTCGGCATCACATTATGCAAATTAAAGGGGGAATTCGAGGTGTTCTATGCCTGTCCCGCTCCTCCTTCGCGTGAGTTACGTTGACAACCGCCACTGGGAACTGAAGTGCAGAAAGCCGAAACCCCCCCTTTCTTCATTTGGCCCCCGTGGTCAACCTCTGGAGCATCACACCGTCGTTTAGAACCCAATGGAAAACAAAAGAAATGGAAATCTGGGGGGAAAGCTAGTCCGCCTCATCCAACCGCTTGATGCATGGCTGCCGTGTCCGGCACACCTTGCGAGGACCTCCCATTCCGACCTGGTCAACAACGGGGAGCGCGGGACCAATGTCCCGGCCGCAAAGTGACTTGGACGTGCAATTCTGATCCCTTTACCAGATTACCTGTTATCTTGGATGTAAAGGTCAGCAGTATATCCTTCGCGAACGGGTTTGGCAGAGATGAATTATCGGTGCAGTTGCGCTGCTCTCGACGTAGCGCAAGCGTGCGGCCCAGCGTCCTGAACATGACCACACAGCGGGTCAGATCCCAAAATCATGTCATCAAATTTCATGTTAAAATCGAAGCTGAATAAATACCAGTAGACTTGGAAACTCTCATGGGGGGAGGGGTTCCTCGTAGCCATGGTGGCAGCGCACTAGTGCCGTTGGAGGTTACCCGTCTCGTCCGCGTCAAGCTGGAATAATTAAGCGCTGTCAATCTCTTAATGAGGAAATAGGCAGGTGTTTTCATTGGGAGTTTTCGGGTCATGACTCCTTCTGCGTTCAAAGAAACGGTCTCCCTTATGCGGCCGGTTGCCCGTTGGTTGGTTCGAGGTTACATTTAGAAACCCGCGACACGAACCACGCCGGCAAAGTATGGCACAGCCCAATTAATCTGCCTTACTAGGTTTCTCGCGAGATCAGATCTTGTTGAATGTAGGCTGACGTACGACTGGCTGCCTGGTTGCCTCATATCGTCTTGACACGGCCGGGTTGAAAATTTCTCCTAGTAGAACACAGTCGCCCTAGGGTGTTGTTTTCAACGCTTCCTTCATGACATTATCTAGGTTCCCACAGTATTCTCAGCAAAACGAAACATTTACATCGGTCAATTTTCTCTCCTGTGTCTCCTAATATTCTGAATTTGTCATGATTCTAGTGCTTCAAGTATCAGTCCAGGACCGTGGCAGGCCCCTGAAGCCTACTTTGGCTCAAGCGAATGCACAGTACAGACGTATGGTTTCTCGCGAAATGTCCCGTGTGATCATTGCCAGACCGGTGCTGACGTATTCTATCATGATAACTAGGTCAATGAACACTCGTTTGCCATGATTTCTCCATCGACGAAGACCAATACCGACGATCGACTTCCCAAGGACACGCGTCAACTGAGGAAGCAAAGACTTCAACAACAATCCTAGATACCCTGTGGAAGGCATCTTGGTACTACAAGTGCCACGGGAAACCGACATCAGGTAGGGGGCGAGACTTTTCCATTTTTGACTCCGACTTTGCTCTAACATCATGTGTATGTGAAACAGCCTCCCAGAACCCGAAAACATTTCTGATTGCAATGTCATGTAATCGAACCAAGTCCTCGAGCAATAATCATACACTACCTCACTGTCCATAAGTAATACTTTGTTCTCTCCGCGTCTTCTTTGTGGGGTTTCCAGTCCGCCCCAATGATGACGAACGAGCTCTCTTCATCTCTCTGACGGATGAAACAGATGTCAGTCCAGTTTCCTCCAGCATCATAGTAGCAAAACTCTGCTCTTCCGTCCAGGACACGAATCGTATTGGGTTCTCCTGAGCCCACTCCTTGATCTTTCCTTCCCAAGCACGAAAACACGCCACGCGCTGGTCGGCCTGGGTGAGAGACTCAAAGTTGACGTGTGTTTTGTCACACCAGTCCACCAGTATCTCGTACCGCTTCTCGGCAACGAGGCTCTTCTCGGCCTCAAGCCACGCGGCGATACGCAACTCTACATACTCAGAGTCGCTCTTGTAGGGCGCCAACGCCAGCTGGGCGTTGCACTCGTCGACCAGGGACTTTTCGAGACTCAGCCGCTGCATCTCCTCGCTGAGGGAAAGTGTGGCGTTCTTGAAGAACGACGAGACGTCAATGTCGGCGAGGGCTTCGCTCAGAGGTGTGCTCTTGCGAGTCAAAAACACCTCGCGGGCCCAGCTGACGACAGTCTTGTAGACCACGCCCAGCAAAAGTCTACTCCATGCTGTATCCTCGGTATTTTCCTGAGGGCTGACGACAATCGCATTGATCACGTTGCCCTCTGGGCACTCTCGATCGGCAATATCGATACGCACGCAGGATGGAAGCCACTTTATCTGGTTGGCGTCGTCCGCACACACGTGTTGCTCAAAGTCGAGGTACTTGGGCACGCCGATTTCAAAGGGTCGTCCCTCGGTACACGGCTCGTCAGGAAAGACCTCGTCCCATATGTCCTGTCGGAGCTCAATCGTAGCAATGTTCGGTTGGGTCCGCTGAAGACTGGGCTGCTCGGGTATCGCCTCGAGCCCGCGCTCCATTCGTTCAGAGGCGGACAGCGTCGCTAGCGCGGCGAAGTCCGCCTTGAACTTTGGGAACCAAACGGCCACGTCGGAGGGGTCCCGGGGCTTCGAGGCAGGGACGCTGTGTCTCCAAGGGAAGCTCTCTTGCTTGGTCGGCTCGACTGCCTGACGGTTAGTGAAAAAGAAAGCCGAGATGAAGTGTCGCTATCTTACCCTTCTCCATGGCCTTGCGCCAGACCGCAAAGTCCACAACCCAGTTGTACCAGTATTCAGAGACCCCGTCCTCGTCGATCTTTCCCATAAGCAAATCCTCCTTGAAAATCTGACGCGACCTCTCTAGGATTTTGGAGAACAGGGACTCATCTTAAATGAGGCCGGCAAACTTGGCACTGATGTACTCGGCGCGCTCCCGTGTGTTTGGAAACTCCTGCGCGAGGATGCTTGATTGCGACATTGTGTCTCAACGTGTAAGTTAGGGGATCGAAACGTAATATTTGCGTATTTCTTGATGGGGATGAAAAGGTATGAAGATTTCTCGAGTTTTTTCCCTTTTGCAAGCTAAGGTAGGCATGTAAGAGAAGGTCAAATTGGAGGAACGAGAAAGTGTTGACCGCAGAGTGCAGCGAGGACAGAGGAGCCAAGGAGGGTCGCACCTTCCCAACCCGCCAGACAGGCACCATTGGTTGCTGCATCATCTCCCAGGGAAACTGGACCCCATTCAGACGAGGCCAGGCAACCTTGGACGTGACTATCTTATGGTTCCTTCTCGTTTCCGATCGTAGCAAAGGAATGGCTTCCGCCTTGAGCTGTCTCGCATAAACCTGACCTTCTGGCCCGCACATGACTTGACCTGACCATTAACTCAGTCGTAAGGGCATCACGGTGCCAAGACCGGGAGCATCACGATGCTGCCGTCGTCATAATATCATCCTCGGAGGCCGGAAGACAGCATTTACTACGAAGTGGCTACCGTGGTGAAGATATCGGCTTTAGCACCATCGCTTTGAAGAGGTGATGGGCGTATCATTATATGTGTTGCAAGGAAGAATGTTTGTATGGCTACGAAGGGAACGAAGGAGATATTTCTGCTGAGAAGGAAAAGGAGGATCAACCAGAGGCCAGATCTCTCGTCTGTAATACCCCTGAACTGTTGACCCACACGCGATCTTTTGCTTCGAAAGACCCAGTACATCACAAACGCAAGGGCAAACCCGCACGTTATTGGAAAGCACATACGTGTATTGAAGCTATTTGCCTATTTCACATTCGCAATCAATCTCTGGGTTCCGGCCAAACATTGGGGTACTTTGATCGGAGGTCGTGTAGTGACCTGTCTCCCACGGCCTCCCATAGAGCCTTTGCCGAAATGATTGTCGAACACTCGGCTGAAACAAAATCTGTGTCGCCTTCGACATGATTCCACTGTAGATGCCGGTAGAGGATGAAGAAGCCGTCGTCTGGGATTCTGCCGGCCGCGCGGAGCTTGTGGAACAAATCCAGGTTGCAATAATGGTCCGTTGTCACCAAGTGATTACTAACAAGGGTGACGGCATCCCGACAGTCAGTGCCCACCTTGCTGTAAAGAAGGTTCGGTATCCAGCTCTGTGCAATAAACACTTCGACTTGTTGGATTCCGGAAAGATCGAGCACCGGCAGGCCGTCTCCCAGCCCGATCGGCGCCATGCGCAAGTGCGCTTCGACCTGCTGAACCACGACCCAGACTCTTCCGGCTACTGCCGCATTCATTTCAAGGTACTCATCTATGAGGTAATCCGCTTGAGCTGTGACAGTGAGGCTGGCATGTCGGGCCGACGTGAAGTTCAACGTCTTTATCCGACACATCTCCCATAGCCCAAGCACCGTCCACAACGCCCCCTGGTCGAAGAGGACACTCGAGACTCCGGGCAATGCCTTGCTCATCTGTTGACGGAGGCTATCGGAAAACATTTTGGTGCCGTCGTGCTGTACCATATTCGCTGTGCTCTCGGTCTCCCGATAAAAGCCAAGGGATGAGATGACTGCCAGACGAATGGCGACCCTAGCCACGTGCTTGTCAATTTTCTTCGCCTTGAAAGCATGACAGACGTTGGCGAGCATGGCGGCGGCATTAAATGTCACCCCGTCCGGGACGACTGAGCCACCGCGCAGGAAGTGTTGGATGTCTCCGGACCAGCCTTCTTTCAACCTGTAGCCTTGTTCGACACCCCCCTCGATAATCTGCATCCATTTGAGCTGCGTCGCCATTCCGACCATCGCCACCTTGTCAGCGACTGGCCAAGTCTCTACTGGCTTGTCTGAAACGTCTGGCCATTGGTACGCGCAGTTGTACAGCCACTCGAAACCGTGTTCGTTCTCTGTTGCGGGAAGGGGGTCCCAAGGTCTGGTATCGAGCGCCTCGTCCAAATCGAAACGGTGATGAAGCTGGACATCCCCTGGGGTGGTGCTCTTGTGTGCGAATGCCACCTGATTGTATAGTTCCCGCCGTGAGAGTGGGTGGTTCCGCTCCATTGGCTCGCCCATGATGGGATCAAACACGACTGTCGGTAGAGAATCGGCCATGAGGATGTGTTTGAGACCCGGCAACCTGACGCTGCCATCTGTTAGATGAGACGACCAACCGACAAAGAGGAGCGCGTTCCGCTTGGACTGGCCGAAGCTCAGATCCCGGAACTCCCCTATGCTCGCAGTATCTTGTAGCTCATGCACGGCCCAACGGAGGCTTGCGGCGTGTTCAATGGCAACTTGGATGTCCACTTGGGGGGCAAAGCAGATAATCGTCGTCGAGCCCCCCTCGTTGGAAGTTCCGCTTTCCTGTACCTGAGTGATCAGTTGGACCAAGTACCTATTCCAGGAATCCAATCCCGAACAGTCGACTTTGCGAATTACAAGACCCTTCTCGATTGCAATCGAAGAATCGCAGTCCATGCCCATTTCTGTCGACTCCACTGGCATTCTACCAAGAGGGTGGTGTCTCGGGATCTCGAAGGAGGCGATGACGACAAGGTTGAAACCCCAGTCGTTCTTTCTTGCGATCTGGCGTGAAATCAAGTCGCAAATGCGAGCTTGTCCAAAGTCGGAGGCGATGATCCGTTGGCCGTTGAACTTGATAATCAACGAAGCACCGAGCGATATCCACTCCAGAAGTTGCGCCATTTGATTTGGGTCCTGATGGAGGGAGTCCCACGTCATTACTGCCGCCCCAGTTATGCGCTTGAAAAGGTCGCCGAGGAAGATGAATTCCAACTCGGACTGCATAATAAAGATTGGCATGATGCCCAACTTCAGGGACTCCTCGGCAGCTTCGAAAGCAATGACCGCAGTCTTGCCGGAAACAGAGGGGCCAGTGTATTTGATGTAAGAAAAGCCGGCCCGTTTTTGGATGATGTTGGCAATTTTCTTAGCCTCTGCCTTGGGCGCTCGACTGGGGGTTTGCGGTTCCATGATATGGAATGATGGAGGACTTGATTCTTCTTGGTCCGTTGACTGAGGTAGTTGAATGCTCTCTGTTGACGTGGCGGGGATTCAGCAGCGTTTGGGGAGCAGTTTTTTTTTTTTCAGGAGATGAGGGATGAGCATTGATGAATAGGCCTCTTTATTTTTTCCCCGAGGAGAAGTTGCAACCGGTTGAAATATTCAAGAGAGGAGGAAGGCAGGAGACGGTGGGTCTCGCACGCCGCTCCTGCCCTCGCAAACAACACCCGACATCCATCAACTCCCCCCCGCTGCCAACTTAGACACCTTCTTTTCTTTTCCTTCTCTTCTTCTTCTTCCTCCAAGCCTTAATCTATTTGTGTCTCAAAGGTACCCGAAAAGTTTCCTCCAATGACCTTGACAAACGACGACGTCTCGAACAAGGTTCGGGCCCTGCCCGATCTACGATCCCAACCCCCTCACCTGGCGGACGCACAGATCTCACGGCTGTGGCATGGGCCAAGAAGCACCGAGAAGCAGACGACTAAGAGTTGCCGCGGACTGGATGTTGTCCTGATCGTTCTGAGGCACCTTTTCAGTATTGTGCCGGAGAGTCGTAACGTCAATACTGCGGACAACCCGATCCTCGAGCTGGCATGGAAGGATATTGAAGACGAACGATATAAATCTCAGTCTGCCGAACTGAAATCAGAAGTTGTTGAGACTATTGCAGCCCGTATCGGCGTTCAAGACCCAAGTTTTGCGGATATATGCGAGTCGCACTTTTTGCAGGACACTCTCTGGAGCTTGCAGAACTACCTGCTCTGTGGCCCTCCCGAGTTCAGAACAGACTCGGGACGCTGGGCTCCTGAAGAGGTTCCAAACGCACATTTCCTTGCTTCGCGCAGTCTAGTCACCTGGTCCGGCAAGGAAGATCTGGTTGACTGCTTGGCGAAGATCTGGCGGAATTATTTATTCAGAGATGGAACTGTACATCACCTAACAGCAGAAAAGTACGCGCCATCCATCATCCGTGCTCTATACCATCCTCGCGGCGATTTCCCACGTCAAGAAAAAGACTTGATAAACTTCGACTGGCCCAATTTCCAGCACTATACGCTGGTCGCTGCGGTCTGGCTTCGTGGAACGCATGACGATGCAACTTCACATCTGGACTTTGTGCGGCTTTACTCGGCTCTACAAGCCGATGTCCTCCCGCAATTGTCGAGCAAGTATCGTGCAACCACTCCGGAGGACTTGGGACAGCCGGGCCGTTCTTACATGCTCTTCTACGGGGCTCGCGCTGCATCGGCCTTCCCAAAGTCCTATGCTCGGTGCCTACTTGATCAAAAAGATCGCATGATCAAGCAGGCGCTCGAGAATCACCCTCTTGTGCTCAGCACGGCGCATTGGGATGCACCGGCTCAAGGCTCGAATATTCCCGCCGTTCACCTCGTCGGCCACTTGGACAGCAACCTGCGCCCGTTTGCCGAAACCGGGACCTCGATTCAGATGGCGGCTCTGCAACAGGCACAAGATGCCACGGCCCAGACGCCGGCTTTGCAAGAGGCGCAGGGTAGCACGGCCCAGACGCCGGCTCTGCAACCGACGGGTCGCACGGCACATATCCTCAATCCTCAAGCAGGGCTAGGTATAACCACTCCGGTTGACATGTCCGGGAATGATTGGGACTTTACGAGTCCCCCATTCATTCCAAATTATGCCTCCAACATGCCAAAACACCATACGCAGCATTCAGACCACGCCTACCGTGGCGGCTGGAGGCTGGGCGGAACGGGTCGAGAGCGAGGCAACAGAAATGACCCTCACCCCTTATCGAACCCGAACCTGATGCCGGTCGCGGCAAGAGGCGGTTCAGGCCACTATTTAGGGTCACATAGACATTCCTTTGGTCATGGTCGTGCCAATAATGGCAATGAGAATGATCCCATGCATCAAACCAGCCGCCATCATGGCACCTTTTCCCCATTTGATGGTCCGTATAATGACGGCAGAAACGGCAGTGGGTCTGGTCAGGGCAATAGCTCTGGGCGTGGACGGGGCGGAGGACTGCAATTTCGCTATTTCGGAGGTCGAGAACCTCCAAGACGTTAGGTCATGGGAAGCTGAGGTTTTGCTCCCGGACGCATTGCGAATCACATAGCTTCGCTGAGTCTGAATTTACATTTTCTATTGTGTTCATGTATTTGCCTGATGGAGACCCGCGGTATCTTGGCATGATTATGTTGTTTGATTGGCCCTCTCTCGTCTAACTTCCAGCTTGTAAGTCACGTCCCGGGTGACCAGGTACCTAGGTATCCTACCCACCTTCCCTCGTAATCTCAGCGAGCATCCTCAGCCATTTTGACGACATGTCCAAGCACAGCTCGAACAACAAGAGACCCAAACGAAGCATCGAATCCGTGACACAATGGATCAAGTTATGGCAAAATTTCAGTTACACGTGGCGAAGGTGAATGATGAGGCCCCGACGTTTGACAAGCTCTTGGAAGAAATAACGCCTGCCGGTGACCAGGATGCTGCATTCACGGCGGTGAACAACTACGGCCAAGTCCGCTGCATACTCAGAGAGTGCTTGAACGCATTCGAAGAGCCCTGCCCACTACTCGTGACCCAGGCAAGCTCTGCCTATATCGCACGAACGCAGGATCTCGCACACAAGGTGGCTGTCTTGACGCGCACAGTCGCGAGCTCCGAAATGGACTCGCAACAATGTCAGGAAGGTGAGGTTGCCCAGCTAAAGCAGCAACTCCAGTCTGCACAGGAGCAGTGCGTCACCAAGTACCAGTCGATCACTGTCCTCCGGGAGCGAATCAGCATCCCGCTGCAAGAAGATAAATATATTCTTAACTCTGCCTTGCCCTGGGGCTCTTCGTACCATGACCACCAGTCTAGCCGGCTTCATCGTCTACCTGATCATAGATTAGAGTTGCCTTCATGACGAAGTCTTCCTGGAACTTTGGAAACCAGGCGACGAGGAAGGAGCACTGGTTCTCTAAAACACCTGACCTAGAAGGTCCTTGCTCGGACCACGTCCCCGGACAATTTCCCCTATCGACGCCGGGAATTTCTCGACATTCGACACCTATTACATTTCCCTGCGAAACTTCCCCCTCTTGCGGGTCAATTATTGCTGGGAACACGCCTTTCATGCTCCTCCATTTCTCTGCAAAACCCCGTCGCGCCTGATTCGTTGGTGGCCAGAGTCCGAGCAGCGGGTTAGCTGTCAGAAACGTGAGGCGGCCCGATCCGCACAAGCACGCGGACAATGCGGGTCCCATCTCACTCGGCTGGGCAAATATATGGGGACCCACTGGCTTGGTCTCACTTATCCTTTCTGGGAGGTATGTTTGGACTGAGAAGTAGGGTAGGTGATTATGGTACGGGTAGAATCAAGGAGCGCTGCGTTGCTCTCTGAGTTATCACATATCATACTGTCTGAGAAAAAGGGCGCCGGGGCCGTGGCCACCGCCGTTCGCCATGACGAAGATCAAGAGATCGTGGGGGCGAGAATTACGTTCCTGGAAGCCAACGTCAAAGTCATCAATGAAGCCATCGAGCAATACGACAAGCCAGTGATGGCGGTGATTCTTATCGTCAACAGCCTACACGAAAAACGCTACTTTTCTATCATCCTGGCCTTGGCTAGTCGCCCCAAGATGAGCATTGCAGTACGTAGCCTGGTAGGTGGAGAATGTAGGAGCGTTGCTCTTGGGATCTGTACACCAACCTAAGGACTAAAGTAGGTGCCGATCATGCCTAGCGGCCCCAGCTAAGGTATTCAAGGTACTGATCTGCACTGACCACGTGTTCGTGCGGATCGGCCCGGTGCCGCCTAGCTGCTTTTTAACGGCTGGTCGGCTGCTTGGACGTTGGCCACGACGGGAACAATAGATACGTGTACTGTCTCTCATCAAAAACATAATGCAGAGATCAGCAAGTGACGGCGTGTACTTTTTCTGTCGTTACAAAGGGGTTGAGATGCCAGATTATGCATCTCAGAAAGGCAGACGATTACATTCTCCTGAGTTGTGAGCACTGCCATGAATATTATTGCAATCGCCATCGTGATCTGTGCGACATGATTTCTTGCATGTTCCGAGAGTTGAATCGCGTTCGACATGCAGTTGAACAAAGATGGGGGTCGTCCGAGACACTGAGCACCTAAGACGACATCAGGCGCTCGTAAGTTCTCTTAAGCCACGACCACTTCTGGTAGGGCAACTCATCGAATTTTTCTTATAGTGTTGCTCAGAGTACTTTGTTTTGGTAAATATTTGGACATTACAAGCTTCGCAAAAAGTCGATTTCGCATCATGATGTTGTAGTGGCAGTCGATTTCATAGAGTGTATCGAAAATTGAGAAACTGGCCCACGCGGGTGCTGCTAAGCAACAGCCGGGTCGCGCTTGAAATGTATTATGATGAGGAAGGAAGCGTGGCGTCTACGCAGGTCTCCGGGTACTTCCTATGCTACGACATCTGCATATGGTCGCAAACATGTAACGAAGTCATAGATGTACAGGTTGACTCGGGAGAACAAATCATGACATGTCTGCAGACGAAACAAAAGAGTGCTGATTATGATTACATAACAGAAACTAACTAAATCCTGAAGGATGGATTTTCGACAATACCCTTTCCGCTTCTGATGTCGTTATTGAGTCAGACTCAAACTCCATGCCCTCCTTAGGATGTTAATCAGACTCCACCTCGTCCATCTCGACCCCCATATCCTTGACCACCAAAGCCCTGTGCATCGTATCGCTGAACGCCACGACCGCTGGCAGGGACCAGAGGAGCGCTCGGCATGAGTTGCTAGCTCTTCTGGCCCGCACCCTGGTGATTGGTCTGCTCCTGGCGAGTTTGTCCCTTCTACCGCAGGGGCCCTACATACCTCGCCTGTCGAGCCTACTTCTTCTCCTCGCGAACCTTCTTCTTTTCTTGAAGAGCCCTCTTTTTTTCTTGAAGAGATTTCTTCTCCCGGCGGACCTTCTTCTTCTCCTGACGGACCTTCTTCTTCTCCTGACGGGCCTTCTTCTCTTCCAGGCGGGCCTTCTTCTCCCGACGAACATTTTTCTTCTCTTGAAGAGCTTTCTTCTTCTCTTGAAGAGCCTTCTTCTCTTCCTGGCGAGCCTTCTCCTCCTCCTGGCGAGCCTTCTCCTCCTTCTGACGAGCCTCCTCCTGACGAGCCTCTTCCTCATGTTGCAGGTGCGAACGCTCTGTATACTCCGCCAGATGTCTCTTCTCCCAATCCATTTGTTCTTTTTCAGACTCGTTCATCAAATCCAACATTGTTTGGGAAGGCAATGTTGAACGGCGGGGCTGTTTCGTGGAGACCTTCACTTTTTCGGCTTCACTGTAGCTTTTGACATTCCAAATCTCCCCAACTCGGCGCTCAACCCCGTGTACCGTCGCCAAAATGTCAAGCTTCCTAACCTCGTGAGCCTTGTAACCGGAGAGGTCATAGTCGAGCTCGATGGTACGGGTACGGATAGCGCCTCGACGAAGGCCAGGAGGATTGCCGCCTTTCTCTCCAGCTTGCTCAGCCTCGTTATCATCTCCCCGCTTCCGCTTCTTCACCATTTGGGTGCCTTGGGAATCCATAACTGCCTTCTTTCTTTTGGTTGCGAACGTGTGCGTGTGTGCGTGTGGTGTGGTGGCGATGAGATGTGAGATTGTAAACAGAATCCAAGGTCGGTAATGTGGGTAGAGCAGGAACTTCGGGGGATTGGCCTTTCTTTCCTAGTTTTGTGTAAAATACATTCAACGCCTCGGCGAAGTTCTGCAAGAGGCCGTGGACTCGGGTTTGGCGGCGATATACTTCCCTCGCTGAGGCAGGAATGCAGGCACCCTAAGGACCTACCTTACCCCGCCTTGTCTGACGACGGTGGGAGAATCCTTCCTTCCAACCGCACTTACCCGGACAAAGATTTCCGTCGCAATGCACTACCTTATCTATCGAAGGTACCTACCTAAAGCCTGACTCTTAGATACATACAAGACCCCGCAAAATAATTCACCATCATTTCATAGCACCGTCAAACAACAATTCTTGCCAGCACATGACTAACATCTCGATATTGACTAGCTACTCTAAGACGAGCCCAAGAATACACTACAATAACGTTGACGCCAGCCATATTCATCGCCCTCGCATAAGCAGCACCTTGGCCTTCCTGACGAGGAGATACCAACCGCGCAATTGTAGTATAGTTTCCCGTCGTGTTGTACACGACCGTATGTTTGACCTCCACAGTCTGGTCAGGCGTAATTGCAGGCCCGACATCAGCAATGGTCCCCTACAAAGGCAAATCCCACACGATATTCAACTTTACCAGTCCCCGGAGGCGTATCGACTGTTGCGGCCTCCGTTCGCCAGAAGCTCAATAACCGGCTGAATACTTACCTCGCCGCTCGGCCGTCATCGGGCATAGCTGGACAGAGTTGTCGTCGGCGGAAATGGTGGACGAAGTGGCGTCTGGCGCAGACACTCGATCGTCCGCCCAGGCTACCAGGTCGCGGAGAGCTTGTTGATAGATGCCGTTGTACGGCAAAACAAGTTTGAGACGTTGCGGGAGACGTTCAAGACACCCGGGCCACCTCTCGACTTGGAGTTAGACACCAAATATGGCTTCACCAAACTGACCAGGACTTGGAAACTTTCCAGCCTGTAACCCAAACCACGAAATACTTACATAGATGCACGATTTGTATCTGGCAATACGGCTTGTGAGTTGACGATGGCAGAACATTGGGCATCGTGGAGTTTGGGGTCGGCGGGAATGTGCCGATGGACCATCGTACATACAGTACCCAAGTGTTCATTTACCCCAAACCTGCCAGTTGATGCAGCACGGCCACGTGGGTTTGACGTCGCTGAGACACATGCATGTCTTCATTATTTTTCATGACAATATCGGAATTCTTATGGCACTGTTTGAAGTATCATTGCAGTCATATTGAGATAACCCTATTTTGGAACCTCAGTGAACCTCTGCTTGTTCGCCTCGTCAACTGCCTTGCGCACACCCGTAACGTTCTGAAGCACCGTCGGATGGTCGGAATGCACACAGATGCTAAATGGCTTTCCCTCAAACCCAAAGCTAAAGACACCGCCGCTATTATCCTTGCCCTCGTCCTTGAGTGATGCAGACAAGGCTCTATTGTAACAGAGTTCTGGGGTGGCCACCTTGGACTGTGCCACCGGTATGAGCCTCCCTTCTGGAGAGTAATCAATGTCGACGTAGACTTCTCCTTGGAACGGGATACCCAGCTCATTGCACATGGCTTCTTGTCTGGCGTTTTGCGAGGCGTAGACCGGGATGTTGTCCCCGAACGTGGCGCATGCTTCCAGGACGGCCCTCATGATGGTCTCGTCCCTTTGCATGTAGAAGAAGAGCTCTCCGTGAGGCTTGATGTGGGACAGCTCGACGCCCTCCGAGTCAAGTATGGCCTTGAGGGCGCCGACCTGGTACAGCACCATGGCGTACATGTCCTTGGGGTCAATCTCAATCTTTCGGCGGCCGAAGCCGAACATGTCTTGCAGTCCCGGGTGCGCTCCGGCCTTGACGCCGTGCTTCTTGCACAAGCGAACGGTCTTGAGCATGATGGAAGGGTCGCCGGCGTGGTACCCGCACGCAATGTTGGCGGCGTCGATGTATGGCATCAGTTCCTCGTCCGGGCCCATCTTCCAGCGGCCGAAACCTTCGCCCATGTCGGCGTTGATCTCGTACTTGCGCGCCAGTCCCGAGGCCATTCTAAAGTGCTGGGATAAAAGGCGATGTCCGTGGGGAAATAAGCTTCGAAAAGCCGTCTGACGTAATGGGAGACGATGGAGTAGACGCGAAGGAGGCATCGTGTCTTTGCTGCCATAACGTCGTCTAATAAGACGTGAGTGCTTCAACGGTCGAGATGGATGGACCTCAGTTGGGGTAGCAATACCACCTAAGGTTTGGAGTTACTCCAAAGCAAAAGAAATCCAATTGGGGTAGGTAAGGTAGGGATTGGCGGTTTCGGCTGCGCTGGATCTGGTGGTCCTTATCACTGAACTCTGCTGACAGGGAGCTCCTGAGCAGTGTGTGCCTAGGTAGGTTCGTATTGTAACCCCATCAATCGTTGCGATGCGGGGTAGTTGCTGCGTCCACATTTCACAGGCCAACAACGTCAGGAGAGAAAAGAGGTCAATCATCTTACCAGAAATCAACCACCCCATGACCTCCACCCGACAAACTTTCATGCACTTCGCCGACGATCCCTTATCTCGAACCGACACTCCGGCATTGCTACTGGACGCGTTCCCCTCTCCTGGGTAGCTGTTGGGGTAACGACATGGAGAGGCAGTCAGGATAGCCACCGGCCCGGTGTGGGCGCGTCCCGTCTTCGAATCATCAAAATGCGGACCAACGGAATGGACTAATTGATATACTGGGGTCTTGTAACCCGGGCTTGCACAATTTGCTCCTCCACGCCCTCCAAATGCGTCCAAGTTGTTGCTGACTCTGTCGAAGCGTCAACGAAGTTATGGATTCCAGACCACTTCGGAGCATTAGGAAGGTCTTGGTGGCCAATCGTGGCGAGATTGCTGTCCGGTGCATCAAGGCCTGTCGTGAGCTCGGTGTCCACAGTGTTGCCATCTATACAGATGCCGACACAACCTCACTACATGCCTCTTTGGCGGACGAGGCGACTGCGCTGCATGGTAATGACACTTACACGGATGGGTGAGTAACCCCGATATGGCTTTACCACCATGCTTCTAACAACCGCATTAGCGACGCCATTTTGGAAATCTGCAGACGCACCGGAGCCGATGCTGTCTTCCCTGGATATGGCTTCCTCAGCGAGAATGCCGAGTTCGCCGATGCCGTCACGACCGCGGGCAAGGTCTTCATTGGCCCTTCGTCGGCTTCTATCAAGGCCATGGGTCTCAAGCATGAAGCGAGGGGCATTGCAGAAGTCGTCAAAGTTCCCGTCATCCCCGGAACTTCGTTGATCCCATCGACGAACGAAGCCATAGAGTGGGCCAAGAAGCTTGGTTTTCCGGTCATGCTAAAAGCCACTGGAGGAGGTGGCGGTATGGGCCTACAGATATGCTACGACGTCGACGATATCCCGAAAGCATTCGCCGCGGTTGAGAGTCGGGCAGGCGCTCTCTTCAAGAACAGCGGCGTTTTCTTGGAAAAGTACTACCCCCGGTCCCGACACATCGAGGTGCAAGTCTTTGGAAACGGCGAGGATGTCGTCGCATTCGGTGAGAGGGAATGTTCTCTCCAGCGACGTCACCAGAAAGTGATTGAAGAGTGCCCCAGCCCTTTTGTGGAGCGGACGCCAGGCCTCCGCGAAAAGATGCTTCAGGCGGCAGTCAAATATGCCTCCCAACTCAAGTACAAGAGTGCTGGCACCGTTGAGTTTTTGGTCGACGATGAAACGGCCGATTTCTTCTTTCTCGAGATGAACACGCGTCTCCAAGTCGAACATGGGATCACTGAGATGTGTCATGGCGTTGATTTGGTTCACCTGATGCTTCATCAAGCCGACTACGAGCGTAGCGGTCAGCTCGGCATTCCCTCGCAAGAGTTACGAAGTCTTCCGCAAGCAAAGCCAAACGGTGCGGCCATCGAGGTTCGAGTGTATGCTGAAGTGCCTCTGCTCGATTTTGCTCCCAGCCCGGGTCTTCTGCAACATGTCAGCTGGCCCCAAGGCGATGGCATCCGTATAGATACGTGGGTACAGAGCGGGCAGCAGATCACGCCACTTTACGACCCTCTAATCGCCAAGATAATGGTACACAGCAGCCACGGTCGAGCCGATGCGCAGAGAAAGATGCTCGCCGCCTTGGACCAAACAGCTTTGCAAGGCACACAGACGAACCTGCATTACCTGTCGCAGGTGCTACGTTCTGATGGGTTCACCAAAGGTGACACATTCACCTCTCTTCTGTCCACTTTCACGGCCGAGGTGTGCGCTGTACAAGTCCTCAACCCTGGAATCTTCACTACGATCCAGGATTACCCTGGGCGACCAACAATAGGACACGGCGTGCCTCCTGGCGGGCCAATGGATGATTTAAGCAGTCGAGCAGCAAACATTCTCGTCGGCAATGACCCTCGGGTCGAGGTCCTCGAGATAGCCATGTCTGGCCCGGAACTCCTATTCCATAAATCAGCCGTCGTGGCCGTATGTGGTGCCCAAGCGCCTCTCAGTGTTGACGGCAAGGACCTGCCGATGTGGTCCAGAATTATTGTGATGCAGGGACAAAAGCTCAAGGTTGGCGACGTCACTGGCGACGGTCTACGGACGTACCTTGCAATCAAAGGCGGCTTCCCGGACGTACCTCTCTACCTCGGTTCCAAGTCAACAGCACCAGAGCTCGTCTTTGGCGGTCTTCAGGGACGCAAGCTGCAGATCAATGATATCCTCGCGCTTGCCCCGGAGTCAGCCGAATGGGCAGCCGCAGCTACACACTTTTCGTTACCACGGAAGGCTGTTCCCGACTACAAATATTCGGAGATATGCTGCCTAAATGGTCCTTACGGCTCAGAAGACATTCTTACTGCCGAGGGCATGGCGGCAATTACCAATTCCAAATGGACCGTCAGCCATAACAGCAGCCGCAGCGGCATTCGACTGGAGGGGCCGCGGCTGAAATGGGCACGCACCAGCGGTGGGGGAGGCGGATCGCATCCGTCAAACGTCTTTGACTACGGTTATCCGAACGGCGGTGTCAACTGGACCGGAGAATATCCAATCATTTTCTCCCGCGACCGGCCGGACCTGGGCGGGTTTGCCTGCCCTGTCACCATCTGCTCGGCCGAGATGTGGAAAGTTGGTCAACTAAAGCCGGGCGATGGAGTCCGGTTGCGACTTGTGTCCTTTGATGATGCCATGAGGATCAAAAACACCAACGAGTCATACTTGAAGTCTTTGGGTGCTCTTGTGGATGGTAAAGAGACGGAAGTTTTGCCGCTCAAGATGGAATTCGGCTTCCGGACCACGACTTCAATATTGCACATGGCCAAGCCCAACGGCGATCATCCCCGCGTCACTTACAGGCAAGGTGGCGATACGTCCATCATTGTAGAGTATGGCCATCAAGTCGCGGATTTGCGCAACACTGTCTGCGTTCATATTCTCGAGGAAAAGCTTGCCGCGCGGGATCTTGCGAGTGCACGCTGCGAGCCGAACCTTGCGACACTCACAGTGCATTACGACCCGCTTCTGATATCTCAGTCCGAGCTGCTGCAGAGTCTGGTTGAAGAGGACGAGAGCATCGAAGAGATTGTCGGCATCAAAGTGCCCGTTCGCGAAGTCAACCTGCCGCTGTATGTAGACCACCCCACCATCACTGAAGCGACGGAACGATACATGGAAAGCGTCCGCCCCACTGCCGCCTACCTCCCGGATAACGTCGAGTATTTGCGGAAGAACAACGCGTTGGAAACTCGCCGCGATGTATTTGACTCGCTGCTGAAGACGCCCTGGCTCACAGTCGCCGTCGGCTTCTTCCTCGGAACCCCAGTCATGTTCCCGCTCGACCCTAAATACGTGTTCACGGGGCAGAAGTACAACCCCAACCGTGCATACACCCCGAGCGGCTCAGTCGCCCTCGGTGGCTCTCTACTGGTCGTATATCCTGTGGCATCGCCAGGGGGCTACCAGCTCATGGGCCGCACGTTGGGTACATGGGACATGATGGGCACACGACCCGGTTTCTCCCCGGCGCGACCTTGGTTGTTCAATCACTTCGACATTGTCAGGTTCCACGAGGTCTCCAGGGAGGATTTCGACCAAGTAGAGCGCGACTTTGAGGCCGGTAGATATGTATTTGACATTTCCGACGCGGCCATCAGCATGGACGATTACATTGCCAAGTTCGACGCCGCAGCCCGTGATCCCGCGCATCATGAATGGTGCCAGCGCCAGATCGCCGCGGCCAAGGAGATGGGAGAACTCGAACAGCAGCTTTTTGGAGAATGGACTGCCGCCAAGGCTGCGGATCTGTTGAAACAAAGCGAAGGCGACGGGGACGGAGCATCAGCAGACGCTGTGGCCATCGAGTCGCCCATGAATGCCAACGTTTGGAAAGTCCTG
Organism: Colletotrichum orchidophilum; assembly: GCF_001831195.1. Classification (NCBI taxonomy): domain Eukaryota; kingdom Fungi; phylum Ascomycota; class Sordariomycetes; order Glomerellales; family Glomerellaceae; genus Colletotrichum; species Colletotrichum orchidophilum. The sequence continues at coordinate 216,349 of NW_019173038.1, forward strand.
GTTGAAGTCGGGCAAATGCTTGAAGAAAAACAGACGGTGGCGATCTTGGAGGCGATGAAGATGGAGATCAAGGTGACTGTTCCCGATTCCCATGTGGGAGTGGTTGTGACGAAGATTGCAAAACCACCCGGGAGTGTCGTCAGCCCCGGAATGCCAATTGTAATGGGCAAGAAAGCTGCTTAGCTTATACCGCGTCTTTGAAACGATTTTTATCTGCAGGAATTTAGGCTGTACATTTCCAAATATGTCAACTTCTCTATTGCGACCCACGATTGCCGGGTATAATGTGACTCCATTGATCTTGGCACGGGAGGTTGACTTAGCCCAGGCCCGACGGGCCGCCGGTGTTGTAAGACCCACTTTCTCGGGGCCGACCGATTGCCATGCCGGACTCTAGGCCCCGCTGCCCATTGAGCGAATAGCAGCGCATTGAAAGAGTTGAATGAGGTAACTGATCATCCATTTCTTCCCTTTTCTTCACGACATAGACAGTCACACTACCACTTTTTGGATCTGGGAGCAACCTGGCACATCCCCAGCCAACCTATTTCCCCATTTTGGACCTGTCGGCCTGGCTGCGCATTTAACCCCAAAGGCTTTGGCATTTATCTCGAAGCGGGCGGCATTTCACTGGCCGGCCGCTGGCAATTCTTCATGCGTCACCAGGAAGCTGTAAACTATGCCACGTTGGAAACGGCTGGATATCGATGCTCTCCTCGCTCCCCTAGCTCATCTCGGGCTACTTCACCTATTAGGATGGAGAATGACGGGAATTTGACGTACTGCCGACTCCAGGCATCCAAACGCGTCAATGGGTATAAATGAAGTCAAGTCGTGTGACCAGGTAGTCTGTATCCAACTTCACTGCCGCATCTGCACATGTTAGTTCGTAAGGTCGATCGCGGGTCAAGCTGGAAGGTCATGGCGTCTGACCCGTGGTCTACAAGGCTGAGTCTTCATGAGGAGGCCGATATCCGCGGCCGGCGCTCAGCTGCAGGGACTGGCTGCCACCTTTTAGCGGTGGTGCCGACAGCCGCCCACCCTCCGCCGTGGGAGCGGCGCCTGGTTGCTCGGGTTGTATAAGTGGCTTTCAGACTCTCGATTCGGACCACATTGGAAATCATGGTGACTTCTGGATGCTATCCCCCTCTTTCCATTGCATCAAACGCAAGAGACACACACAGTGACCATCACGATATGCACCTGGCACTTCTAAGCTTCTGACTCTCTCTGCCCGGACCCGCTTCCCCGAACCCGGTCTCCACTCGACAAACATTTTACAATTACGGATACAACAACCACCACGCCACACACACGAGAGGAACAACAGTGCAAGCCACCAACAGCGATCTCATCCCTACCCGCATCCGTCCCGACTCCAACGGCAACACCAAAAAAAGGGTACCTAGCACACGACGCCTAAGCCACCGCAGCTTCGAGACTGGTCCAATTTGGTCCAGTTGGCCAGCCCCAGCTCGCGTGGAGAGGGGTCTCTTGTAGGGTCTAGGCACCTTTGACGGGTTCAACCCACCGCATCCGTGCGCCGCCGCCGCCGGGACGGCTCCCTCAATCTTGCTGCCTTTTGGGGGCCAAAGGTCACAAACATTCTGCTCTCGTTACGGACACTAATACGCCCTCTGCACCTTCTTTGTCACCGACCAAGCGTCTTCTTCCCTCCTGCAACCACCCCATCGCTGCCCGCCTTGCCGGAGTGTGTTCTGAGAACATCGACACATTCACAGTCGAGTACGAACCCTGGGAGCCCTCGGCAATCGCCCGCAACAACCGGAAGGGTGTTCGACATGCAATCCTCGCTGTCGCCCCAAGTCCCACCTCCTCCGGGGAGCACACACACCACACACAGCAACGGGTCCCCGAACCCGCTGATAATGGTGCCCGACTCGGAGTCGCCAGCCGAACGCGACTCGCCAAACGCACCCTCCTCGGCAACCAGTGATTCCCGATCCCAAGGTCAACAGCCTCCTGTTGTAGCAGTGCCCGCTGCATGTCTCGCATGCGTAAGTTGCACTTCCATGTCAGGCCCCGTCATCATCGTCTGTCGCCCGTCCCCATTGGCTCCGGCGGCGGCGGCGAGACGGGCACCACTACCCTCTTCGCGCGAGAGTGAGACTGAGACTGACCCAACCTTGTTCTGCAACAGCGCAGCAAGCATCTCAAGTGCGACGGCCAGAACCCGTGCTCGCGATGCGTGAGCTCGCAGTCGGAGTGCGTCTACGTCGCATCTCGGCGCGGCTACAAGGGCCCGAGGAGGAATAATACCGCCAATCCGAACAAGAGAGCGCGATCTTCGTCCCCCACTTCCACCGTAGGCGTCGGCGATAGCAGCTGTCCCCTGCTCATTGGCGCCAACGGCACTTCAGTACCCATGACGATGCAGAATGGAATGGCATTTCATACGCCGAGCACCGACTTTGCCGCGACGCCCAACTTCTCGAACCTGCAGCTGTACCGGTCTTTCGGTGCTGCCATCGGCTTCAACTCGACCCAGCTGGCCCTGGGTCAGTCTCAACCGGGTGTGCCTACACAAGTCCCCGTGCCTACCTTGGCTGAGCGATGTCTCGACTCCTTTTATCACCATTTCCATGCCTCGCACCCGTTTGTACTGCCCAAGGAATGGCTGCTTCGGATCATGAGAGACACCAACATGGAGCCTCTCCTGGCTGCCATTCGATGGGTTGGCGCTCTCTTCCTCGACGTGGGCCCTGCGCGGGCCGGTTTCCTGGATGAGGCCCTGCGTCTGGTCCAGGACCCAACGACTCGGCGGGACGGCTTCTTCTTGCAGGCCCTGATCCTGCTGATCGTAGGCATGGACGGCAGCTGTGAGCAGGAAGAGGCTCGAAATCTACTCGCTGATGCCGAGCGTATCGCCCTTGAACTCGGATTTAACACCCGTGAATATGCGACACAGTATGGGCGCGGCATCCCCGTGTTGGAGGAGAGCTGGCGTAGGACGTGGTGGGACTTATTCGTTGTAGACGGCATGGTGGCTGGCGTCCATCGTCAGACCAACTTTGTCCTCTTTGATGAACCCGCCGATGCCGCCCTCCCGTGCGAGGAGCACCAGTATATATCTGGAGTGAGTCGTTCAGCGTCTTGTGCCACGGCCAAAGGCTAACATTCTGGACCAGAGCATTCCACCACCTTTGACCCTAACGGATCTGGAAGACCAAGACTTCTCCGGAGACGACAGGCAATTTTCCTCGTTTGCATACCGCATCCTTGCGGGGCGCAACCTCGGAAAGTTCATGCGCGTCCCGCCAATATTCGGTCCTGACGATGAGAACCTTGCGCGCATCGAGGCCCTCCTGACCAACTGGAGGCTTCACCTGCCACTATCCAAGAAGGACGCACTGAACCAGAAGCTCCAGCTGGATGAGATGATATTCCAGGCTAGCATGATGACCCATGCGTACGTCTGACGCCCTATGGCATATGAGCAATACCAAACTGACGTGGCACAGAACATCCATCATGCTTCACCAACCGCACTCTCAGCTGGACTCCTCGCCGACGCGGTCTGTCACATCTTGCGCACCGCACCGACCAGTCCCATCCGGGGACTTGTTCAACTCGCACACGAACCACACAATTTCGTCGGCTGCCGAAATCAGCAAGATGATCACGCACCGCGTGCCTCTCCTTTCCCACACGCACTTCTTCACCTGCGTAGTGACACTATCCTCGATCGTCCACTTGAGCAAATGGGCACTATTCTTCATCCCTCACGATGATGACGACCTGCGACAGCAGATACGACTGAATATCGGCGCCCTCAACAAGCTCTCGGCAGTGTGGAAGGCGGCGGGCAACGCTTCAGGGCAAGTCAAGGGAGTTGCGCAGGAGATTTATCGATCGAAGAAGGCGTCACAGATCAACCCGGCCTACTGGCAGGGCTTCACGCAGGACGAGGTGATGAACAGCATCGCGGCGGACGAGACGATTATGAACGACATTGAGACTGGATTGAGTGGGATAACGATGCCGCCTCTCGACAACCTCCCTGGCTAGAGCCCGGGGCGGAGCATTGGTGTACGAATCAGGCTTTGGGGACATTGTCTGAAGCAACAGCAATTCTAGTAGGTTTGAGTGGTATTTAACGGCAGGGTGAGAAGACGAAGGGGCGTCGGTACGACATGCGGCCATTTGTTGATTTGATTAGCGATATACCAGCTCGGGAAGCGCGCCGAGCAGTGGGAGGCGTTTGGAATGGGTTGGTCGTGAGACAAATAGTCTTGTATGTATTGGCCTGAACGGCAAATATCTCTGCTCATACAATCTACGCGGCGGCATAAGCTCGATGCGAAATATTGGGTCCTTGATTATCAGATTTGCTGCCTTGTAATTCCAGCCAGCCAAGAACCACAGGCCCGCTTGTAGTCCAGTCACCAGGTAATGCGATGCCTGTCCATATGGCATAACGTGGGACTGGAGGATCTCGAAGACCAAGGGGTGCCCGCTTCCCCATTCTTTAAGCTAGTCCCCCATTTTAATTTACGACACCCTTGGAGAGTACAACCTAAAACCAGCCCTTTTACGCGGGTCAAAATGAGACCACTCCCTTCCCTCAAGACCGAGATTCTGATTCAACTGGTCCAATCGCTTCACCGAGCTCAGGTGCGGACACACAAGCCGGTACATGCACACCACCTGCAGGGTATCAAGCAGGTGTCTATTTTTTTGTTTGTGTGTGCGTCTCGATGTAAATTAGCGTGGACATCCCGTCGCCACTGCTCGGCGTCCACTTTGAAGCCGTCCGAACTCTCAATCCTTCTTCTCGGGGACCAGTTAATCTTCCTCCCCCTCGGTTTCCACGCTACTGAGTGCTAGAGATCGGACGTTTGCTGCTTCGGCTATCGGCAGGACCTCGTTTTGTGTATTCAATGTCACGGTAGCACTGGTTAGCGAAGGTGCGGGAGGAAGGGGCTGAATGCAACCGGCGCCGCGGCGGGAAGTCGCGGGGACCACCTTCAAAACCTCAGATGGTTTTTTCCCCCATCTCCCTTGAGACGGGGAGCTACGAATACAGCACAACACACCCACCTCGGCGCGGCTTGGAGATGGCCGCCCCCACGGCTACTGTATGATAGATGAAGGCCCCTCCAACGTCATTGTCAAGGGTTCCCGCGTCGGGACCCGGTTTCCAAAGGAGTCTTCCTATGGCTTTGCCGGGCATGCCGGTCCACACGCTCAGGTACAGCAGCAACCTCTTCCAGATTGATGGGACCCTCCAAATGAGATTAGATCTATTGTGTGGGACACGTGCAATCCATATGGGAAGAATGAGAGTGTCTGGTTTGTGGGGACTAGGTACGGGCAACCGTAAACTCGCTTGCTGTGTGTTTCTAGTGTGCTTGCGCCACACCCTTGACTCGGCACTTTGTCTTTGGGAAGGCCGTGGGGGAAGAGGGTGAGAGGGAGGGGCCTGGGAGCTAAAAGGGACATCTCACATCATGGTCGCCGATTACTAGCGCGACAGGAATGAAGCCTATTGTCTGGTTTAGCCTCAAACGGTCAACTCACAGCGGAACACAGGCAACGGCGGCCCTGGCGAGCCGTTAGACTACATGTTTGGGCGGATGTCGGTTCCCCAGATGAGGAATGAGAAGGAGGAAAGGTTCTAATAAAACATATGCTTCCTTCTCCTTGTTTTGCCGATGTGCTATAATTGTTTCCTTGGTACTCATATATCTCATATTTCGTTGTATTGTCTTTAGTACAACCCCCGGACTGCTCGTAAGCTTCCTAGATTCCTGTCAAAAACGATTTACAAGAGTCCCGTCGAAAATTCACGAGCACGTTGAAGCCATGGGGATTCGAGACAGCGACGCCTCGGGTGCGAAGAAGGAGCACACCAAGATGACGCAGGGCGACAACAATAGCTTCTTCGAGCACGATGTCGAGATGATGGGGTCCGTGGACGCCCATCTGCTCAATACCACCGTCCAGAACATTTCATGGGAGGGCACTGAGGTCACCGTCAAGGATAGAGTGACGAAGCAGCCCAAGAAGATTGTCAACCGCGTCGATGGGCTCGTGGAGGCCGGTAAGTCATGTACTCTTTGGAATCATACACCATACTGATACGCTGTAATCAGGCGAGATCTGCGCCTTCATGGGCCCCTCGGGCTGCGGCAAGACAACCCTGCTCAACGTCCTTGCCGGTCGGCCCACAAACGCATCCTCAGTCGGCGGCTCCGTGCTCGTCAACGGCGTGAAGCCCTCGCGCTCGCAGTTCCGCCAGATTAGCTGCTTCGTCGAGCAGGAGGACGCCCTCATCGGCTCCCTCACCGTCCGCGAGACCCTGCTCTTCACCTCGCGCCTGTCCAGCACGTCCTCGCTGCCCGCCGCCGAGCGCCTCGCGCGCATCGACGGCCTGCTCAACGCCTTTGGGCTCAACGAGCAGGCCAACACCATCATCGGGACGCCGATCCGCAAGGGCATCTCGGGCGGGCAGAAGAGGCGCGTCGGCGTGGCCAGCCAGCTCATCACGAGCCCCAAGATTATGTTCCTGGACGAGCCGACGAGCGGGTTGGATTCCGCGGCGAGCTTCGAGGTGATTAGTTACCTCAAGACCGTGGCCAAGAGGAGCAATGCAAGTCGAGCCCCCGCTCAGCTCAACTCAAAGCTAACACACGGCAGCTCATCGTCATCGCCTCCATCCACCAGCCCTCGACCTCGACCTTTAACCTCTTTGACAAGCTCCTCCTCCTCTCCGCCGGCAAGACGCACTACTTTGGCCCCGTCAACAACGTGGTCCCCCACTGCGAGTCCCTCGGCATGCCAATCCCCCTACAAGTGAACCCGGCCGAGCACGTACTCGAGATGGTCAACATGGACTTTGTAAAGGACAAGCGCGAGGCGGCGCAGAGGCTCGAGGCAATGCACGAGGCCTGGGAGGAGTCACGACCCGCCAAAGAGCTGCGGGCCGCCATCGTTGACACCGAGAAGCATAGCAACCCCATCGACGACGGCCAGTCAGAGAAGAAGCCCGGTTTGCCGAGTCTTGCGCTCACGTTGCTGCACCGCAGCTTCATCAAGAGTTACAGGGATGTCGTGGCGTACGGGATCCGGTTTGTCATGTACACTGGTGAGCTTTACAGAGTCTGGTTCGTGATGAGAGGGTTCGGTACTGACGAAATAAGGTCTTGCTATCATGATGGGTACGGTCTGGCTCCGCCTCTCTGCCGACCAAGAGTCCATTATCCCCTTGACCAATGCCATTGTAAGGATAGATATGAATACAACTCAAATCGGATTCCTTGGTTGTACTGACGAACATGCTAGTTCTTTGGCGGTGCTTTCATGAGCTTCATGGCAGTGGCCGCGGTGCCAAGTGTATGCAGAAACCTCCAACCACCCCTTTGCGACCATGACTGACAGAGCCACAACAGTTCCTCGAAGACCGCGACCAGTACGTAAAAGAGCACCAAAACGGCCTCTACGGCCCTACGGCCCTGCTCATCTCAAACTTCCTCATCGGCATCCCCTACCTCTTCCTCATCGCCCTCATCTTCTCCGTCATCTCCTACTGGCTCTCCAACTTCCGCCCGGCCGTCGACGCCTTCTTCATCTGGGTCCTCTGGCTCTTCCTCGACCTCTTGGCCGCAGAGTCCCTCGTGGTCTTCTTCGTCTCCCTCTTCCCCAACTTTGTCATCAGCCTCGCCCTCGTCGCCTTCGCCAACGGACTCTGGATGAGCGTCAACGGCTTCATGGTCTCCCCCACCATCCTCAACTCGTTTTACAAGTACGTCTTCCACTACTGGGACTACCAAAAATACGTCTTCGAGGGCATGATGCACAACGAGTTCGGCAAGCGGACGTATACCTGCGGCCAGGGGTGCCAGTGCATGTACCAGACCTCGCTCGCGAGCCAGTGCAAGATTGCCGGGCAGGGCGTGCTCGACACGTACGGGTACACGGAGAACCACTTGGGGAGGGACGTGGGCATTATACTTTCCATTGTCGTCGGCTACCGTATCGCGGCGTGGATCGTGTTGAAGGTAAGGTCAGGATGAACTAAGAAGCATCAACGCCGCTGGTCGGTTGCGCATGTGTGGTTGTAAGATGGGAGTGTACAAATGGAGTCGGATTTCTATTTTTTTTTTTCCCGGTACATTGTTCACACGGCTTGCAAAGGCCTGGTCTTGTGGTGTTATTTGGGGTGTTCTTCAGAGGAGGGAACTTAATAGCTTGTCTTGGGGCTTTTGGCGTTCGTTTGGCTTTGACCAGTACCGTTGTACCCATTAATCTGTACGTCTTGAAAAAAGAACAAATAGAAAAAAAATCCTTCAGCACAGGGGCAAAGATGTGGTGGTGTGTGAACGGGCTTATGCTGAAGGTTGGATGTTGCCACTACCTAGTTAGAAGGTCGTTAGGCCCCCGACCGCACTACGGACGTTTCGTTGAGCAGGGCATCGGGGATGGTTTTCTTGAGACAGCATGAAGCCAGCCGAATAAGCCTTGCGATCTGCGGAGCAGGAGTCTCAATTCGATCCATGGCCAGACAGTCAAAAACACAGCCCGGTAAACAGTATAGCAAGTAGACGTACGAAAACGAGTAATCCAGATCGTGGCAGCGGTAAAAACAGTTGTGATTGGTATAAGACATGTGATTGGTATCAGACATTGCAGACGAAAAGTCGCCGTTCCTCCAGATACAATTCAACGCCAGGCCCAGCATAAACACCGACTCGCTGCCCCCAATCAAACAAGCTCCAACTTTTACACCACCTGCGGTAGATAATACATAGTAGACAGGCGCCGTCCCGGCATTTACAAAACTTCGTACAATACCGCCAACTCATCTCATCTTACATTATAACTGGAGCTGGGCCCCGAACGGCCCACGCCCTTGTCCTTCTGCCACGTCGTCCACTTGCCCTTGCCGTCGAAGCGCGAAAACCTGTGTCCGAGCGCGTCTGATACGGTCATCGTCGGGACAAGCTTCGCGTCCGAATGGTACGGCAACACGCTGCGCTCCTTCTTGGTCCTGGGCGGTTTGGGCTTCTTCTCTTCCTGCGCCTTGAGCGCCTGTCTCCTGTCCTTGAGCACCTGGCTCAGCTCCATTTCGGAGCTGACAATCTGTGCCTTGAGGAAGAAGGGATCGGCCGACGCTGAGTCCTCCAGCGTATCCATGACGGGCGTGCGAGGCGTGTACTCGATTCCGTCAAATTTAGGCGCCTGGGAGGGGTCGGGCACGATCGCAGGATCGAGGCGGGCCTCGGCACCCTTGGAAAGCAGCGTGGTGATGTCGAGACTCTCTCCGTGAGGAATTGGTGTCTTGTGGCTCGGCGTGATGCAGTCCATGTCGACCTCCTTGCGGAGAACGTGGTCAATGTCAATGGCAGAGAAGTACGCCACCGACTGCGGCAGGTCGTGAATACCCACTTGCTGGGAAAACATGGCCCTGGTCCAGACGTTGGCCACCTGCAGCGCCATCGCGGCGCGGTACTTGTCGTGGTCTCTGACGAGGTATCGGATCTCGTCGTGGACGGTGATGGCGAGACGGGCGTCAATGTTGAACCGTCTAGTGAGGTAGTCCATGCTGACGATGAGGAGGTGGAGGTAGTCGACACCAGATGACTGAACGGCCCAATTGATGCGCGACGTCAGGTACCCGTTTTGATTGATGAATCTGCGCATCAACGCCTCCGTAATGCCGGCCCCCAGAACAAATGTCCGCGGTCGCTCCTGGGCGGCAAACTCTTCCAGCTTGTTGAACAAGAACGACTCGGTCCCGCCACGCCAGAACGGCCGCTTGCTGAGTACGGATCTATTGGTTTTGGTGCCCTTTGTCGTGGCGTACAGCTTGGACGCAGTCGCGTTCGTCTCCTGCTCAGACAGGTTCGGGTTGAACTGCCTCAACAGCTGGCCGGCAAACTTGAGGCCTGCACCATAGATGCGACCATAGTTGAAGACTTTGGCGTCGTTCCTCGTGATGCCGAGGATGCCTGCCGTCCGCGAGTGGAGATCTGTGCCAGCGGCCTTTGTGCCCTCTAGAGTCATGAATCCAATAGCGTTACCACCGTGCAGTCTGAACGTTGCGTCTCCGACCAGACTCGCAATCCACAGCTCTTCCGAGTCAACGTCAGCCCCGACGAAGCAGTAGCCCGGCGGTGCCTTCACCATCGACTTGAGCTCCGATCCGACTCTGTTTTTCTTTGCGTTACTCGCCGTGAGCCACGTGTTCTCAACAGCTCGTCTCGTAATAGTGCCCATGGGTATCACCTGGGGTAAAATATAGCCCTGAATGTCCTCGGGACTCTTCTTCTTGGAACTCGTCTTCTTGCCCTCGGCTGGCAGGTCGTCTTCGTACACCACCATTTGTGACCTTATGCGGTCACGAGCACTGATCCAGTACGAACACGACGCATTCATCTCCAGGGCCTCCTTGGCGTACGCATACTCTGACGACAACGTGCCCTTCTCAAAGTAAGCCAAGTAGCTCTTGGCCATCGGGTTAACACACCGTGCCGTGGGTCCGTCCTTGTGGGGCAGTTTAAAAAAGATGCCTTCTTCCTTGAGCAGTGCCGCGTCGCTCTCTGAATCAGAGAAGTCGCATTCGATCATTTGCTTTTGCTCGTAGGCCGTCGCTTCGCTATACGCCACTCTGAACGTCCAGCCGTACTTGTCCGACCAGAATAGCGGGTGATTATCCCACGCGAGCTTGAGCAGGATAGGCGCGATGCGGGTTCGTACGGAGATGGCCATGGGCGCATCGTTCTTTGGGAACAGGTCTTTGTACCACTGTGGCATGCCTGGCTTCTTCTGTCTCGCGGCTGGTCGGGGGGGGTCATTTTTCTTTTTCCCCTTGACCATCTTGATTTCCTGGCCAGACCAGTCCAGCTGCTTCAGCCATGGATCGTTGCTCCATTTTCCGGGGTCGTCTTTGATGAGGAGAGCCTGCTCGGTAAGCCCGATCAGACGCTCCTGTACGGCATCAGAGAGCTCTCGATAGGTGGCCTCGGCGTTGTGGATATAGGCGTCCCACGTCTTGTTGACGGGCAGAATGACGGATGAAAGGTGTCGCAACGCCGCGAAGCTGACGGGATGGGGGCAGGTGTCCAAGAAGTTGGGAAACACAATCTGATATACCCTGTGAGTGATTGCCACATCCGCAGCACAGTAGTCGAGTAGGTTGTCCAACTTGCTCAGCACGCCATCCCGGTCGAGGGAGCCGAATTCGTCGCGAACGGCCTTGTCAATAGTGACGTCGAGATGAAATTTGGCCACATCGCGGAGCGAGTTGACCGAGCTTCGTTCCACCCACAGCTCCTCCTCCTCTTGCCGCAGTGCGGTGTTGCCTAAGAGCTCCGCGAGCTGCACGTCGTCTGTTTCGCTCGCGATTTTATCTCGTAGTTCCCTACTCTTTTTGTGCTTCATCCACGTCGGTCTCTGCTGCGAGCACATGCCATTCACAGCCACGTGAAGCGACATGGTATCCAGAAAAGAGTTGCGAGTCTGTTTCACGTCGTACTCTTCCAATATCCTCGCCCTGTCATACCCAACATTGTGTCCCACTATTATACGCTCCTTGGTCGGGTCGCCCAGTGGTATCAGATGCCGATCAGACTTGGTCTCGCCCAAGAGCCAAGGGGACAGCCAGGCATACCATGCCGTCGGGCTCGAGGCACAAGCCATGACGGCAAACGAACTCTCCTTCCACATAACTTCGGTATCAAAACAGAGCATCTTTTCATCGGGCGCATCGACTGCCTCGGTTCGGCCATCGGGGTAGTACTTAGTCCAGCCACTCTGATGAATCCATTTTCGCGGCTTCGGAGGTGCACTCGCCCGCGCAAACTGTTTCGCAAAAGAAAGGTATGGCTCGGCACAATCGACGGCCAGCTTGTGGAAGTGCTCGTCTAGTGTTCGTCCTTGAAGCTCAGGTAGATCGAAGGCGATGGGCTCGCTGTTGTCCGTGTTCTTGCCGAGCAGGTCGTGTCGGCGCAAGTGGTCCTTGGATAGCTCAACAAGTTCTGGAGGCGGCGGGGCGTTTCCATCGGGGAATAGCTGTTTATATACATGGGCGCTGAGGTGCTGCACCCCAATGTCGTTGAAACGCGGTTGCGATGGGACTGTAGATATCAGCGAATGGCCTGGCAGGCATCTAGACGGGCGCATGTTCATACTAGCCAGGGTCTGCTGTAATCCCCGAATGCCTTCGGTCTTGGAGGCATCTGAAGCGATGGCAGATTGCCACCGAACGTGTAAGCGCCATGCGAGGCGACGGGAAGCATGGTGTCGAGCTAAGCGGACGAAGCTTGCGGTCGAACTCCTCAGGACATGGTTTGCGATCTCAACCATCGCTGGGTTGGCCGTGCGGCATGCCGCAGTGATTGTTTATTAAATGCGTATTGTCGATGCGTGGTCGCGAAACATAACCTGGATGCGAGGTGAAGGATGTGCAGGAGCTGAATGTGTGACGCTGAACGAGCGACGCACGACGAGGCCAGCCGAAAAATCGAAAGTTGCCGTCACCACTGAGATAGGCGTCGCGATAGGGGGCGGCAGCGGGGCGGAAGAGGGGCGCGTTATTACCTTAGCTTGGGTCCCTGTGCTGCCGCAGGGATCGCAGCCAATCGGCATCGTTGGGATTGCCTGCTTTGCTCAGCTCACCTGGTCATCCCCACCTTTCGAGCTTCAAGGGTCTCCCGCCTGCCTGGGCCGTGGAAAGCGACCGTGGAAAGCGACCTTGAGGCACCAGACGGTTCCAACTTTCGGAGACACTTGGATTCAGTATGGGGAGTTCTGTTCGATACACTCTTGTCATCGCTTCAGTAGACCCGATCGAAGTCATTGTCGCGTGCTATCGAGTCCGTTTTCAAGCGCGTTTTCAACGCATCAGTTCTGTGGAATTTACCACCCGAGCCGATCCAGATCACCGTGCACGATCATTGGGGTGTACAATGTAATTGTTTTCCAGGCTTTGACCAAACAGCGTGAGAGCAACTATGACCATCCGTGGTTGGATTCATTGTTGAGATGCCTGTCCCGATTGCAGTTCATCATGGCTCGATGCGCTGAAATGGTGCAAAAATGGCGCAATAGCCTGAGAGCATTGAAGTGAAGCGTCAGGTTCTTACATCCGGCATTTGGCCAATTTGGCGGATTCCTAGGGTAATGGCCGCCCTTCGCCCCCCGCTCTCTCGGCACTGTGGGTCAGATACCTCCGGCCCGGTCCGGCAGTCTCGATTCTTTACACGGGGCTTTCAGTACTTTTCTTTCCAAAGGGGAGACATGCATCTGGATTTCCCACAATGCTGTTGTTTTGCCGACTGAATCAGGTACGAATCCTCCACTTTTCCTGCTGATGGGACTGAGGGAGCAAACACTTGGCTGCTGTGCCGTGTGCAACGACGAACTGGTATCAGCAGGACAGAGTCGGGGTCGCTAATGTCCGGTTCAAATGGCGGCATAGCGACCACCTGTGTGCTGTGTCGCGTTTGCCGAACCACCTAGTCTGAGCCAATTTGGAACCTGCCTCAGTTCAGCAACGCAAATGAACCAGGGCGCCGTGTGAGAGCTGACCGACAATGGCTGCTGCACGTAGCCTGCCGTCTTGTACGACGCCGGGATCGGCCTAGAACCCAAAGCAGAGGCAGGCACAAGAGGAGAGTGCCACCTTTGTCGTCTCTTTTCTTTTTCGGGTCGTGTTTTCTTCTCTGGCCTCTGACGAACCGAGCGCTGCGTATGCCACTTGACGCAATCGGGAATCCCGAGGCAGAAACGCATCCTGATCCGAGGACATGTAATTTTTTTCCCCTTGGCGGGTCCAGACAAAAAGTGTCATGGCCCAAGAGTGAGGTGCGTTAAAAAAGTGTCCGTCGCCACCAGTGTCCCTGCAAGAGAGGACTGCTGACCTGATTCATTCACGGCCGCAGTTGCCGCTGTTACTCGAACATCGTAGAGCAATTGCCCGTCCGCAGCAACTGGTCAGCAACAAATCAATCGCCGAACCCGCGCCTAAACCCCGAAACTACGACACTAGCAAGCACGTCCAACCGTCATCCCGCCTTCTTCTTCGGTCCCCTCCACCACCTTTCTTTCGTCACGTCGACATGGCCAAGGACCCCTTTGTCGACCACCATTCTCCCTTCAGCGGATACTTGTCAGGTAATTAGCTGCCTCCTTGCACAGTTTGCATCATTGTCTATCAATTACTGCCTTTTTTGGGACCCCGGATGCCTCGTCTCTGACTTTGACTATTGTTCCTCTTGCGCTGCAGACGACCGGCGCTTCCTCATTCCTCCCATGCCGGGCCTCATCCCGTTTCTACCCACGCCTCCTCTGCCGCAGCCGACACGAACTGCTTCAGGTCGATCCGTGAACCACCTCCCCGGCGTGGACTGGGGTGCTGCTCGAGGCGGCAGCAGTCAGGCACCCATCGAGCTCGACGACGACTCAGAACCCACAGCGGCTCCGACTTCAGGGTCCCCAAACGCCACCCGCACTCAGCAACAGCAACAACTGCGCCCTAACAACCACGCCGTCAACCCCTGGGGAATATTGACACCGGACAACACCCAGCAGGGTCAGGACCAACAAGCTCTACCCTCGTTTTCAGACTTCGCCGCCAACCTGGATCTTCCACAGTTCGACGCGACTGCGCTATTCCCTAACGGCGCCCCGCAGACGCCAGGCCACGAGCTAAACAGTGACGAGTACCTCTCGGCACTGGTCGATGGGAACTTTTCCTCGCCATCCTCATACCCCCAACAACCTCTGGCCTTTTCAGCCACCCACCAAGCGAATCAGTCTTCGAACCTACAAAATCCTCCCCGCTGCTGTCCTTCTGACACGGCGCTACGATCAAGCCGCTTCTTCGACAGAAACAGCGGCAATAGTACTCCCGCCACGGCACCGATAGGACGAGTGCCGACGGGACGCGCTGCATTTTTTGAGGGCGAGGTGGAAGAGTCGCTTTTCGTTAGCTCAGACGACGAACAACCACCAGCCACGATGCCTGTACAGACGCGCCGGAGAGCCTCCACGATACTCAGTTCCGATCACGACCCCGAGCCGGAGGAGATCGCACCACCCGCAGCGCGGAAGAGAGCAGCGCCGTCATCTGCGCCGTCTCGAACAACCGCCGCTCCTAAAAGACGGCGCACATCACAACCCCAGGCCACGCGCACTCAGACAACGCCCAATGCCCTAGTTATAGATGAAGATCCCTTTGGCGAGGAAAAGGAAGAATCGAAGAAGGGAAAAGAGAAGGATGAAGACATTATTGATCTGGCAGGCTCTAATGAAGCGCCAGAGGAGATGAAGGTGCCCAAGGAGGACAACAGGGTCAAGCTCTCAGCCTTTCAGTGTGTCATTTGCATGGACGATGCCACCGCGTTGACAGTGACACACTGCGGTACGTGGAAACATGGGCTCTTACCCGGGGACGTTGTACTAACGCTGTCCAGGTCATCTATTTTGCTCCGAGTGCCTACATTCTGCTTTAAATGTCGACGCTACCAAAAACAAGTGCCCAATTTGCCGACAAAAGGTCGAAACCAAGGACCGAAGCGAGTACACAAGCAAGACCAAGGGCTTCTGGCCTCTGGAGCTGAAGCTGATGACGGCAAGTCGTAAGGGGAAACAGCGTGCATGACGACTTTTTTTTTTTTTTCCAACAGCACATAATATTTCTCCAAAGCCCGGGTCAATCTTCGAGTCACGGGCAGTACATCCGTTTTGGCGAACACACGGAAAAGGGGGGCATCAGGGTGGTTTCAGCATTTACAGTGCGTTT